>NW_019263492.1:0-7632 GCF_002742605.1 Olea europaea var. sylvestris
GATGCATATTCATACATTTTGTTAGTAATTGTACATACAACTTTTGAAATAAACTTAATACTACAACAATCCGATAATTAACCTGAACAGCATAATGTAAATTGAAGAGAACCAGTTCCATTCAACATCCTTTACATATCATGGGTCATCGACAGTTGACATGTCACTTTCGTTCTCTTCTATCTCCTCGTCGGAGCTAATGACAACAATAAAACCATTCAATTTTGGTGGTGTTAAGCAACTAAGGATACCACAAAACGACTTTTAAATATAAAATAAATATTCATTTAAAATGGAAAACAAATATAGCAGGGATAAAATCAACAAAATATCAAGACAGTATACCACATTCAAAACTAAAATCTAATTTTCTAGCAAACCCACCACATACTAGATGCCACATATAATATTTTCAATTAAACCATTAAATTTTTAGGAAAACATTCAACATTTTAAAATAAAATCAAATATTAATCTAACAAAAGCTTAGTTCCTTGTAGAATGGAAAATGTATATGCCTTGTATTACAAAATAAAGTGAAAATGACTCCAACCAATACCTCAAGGCTTTTGACTCCAGCATGCTTTGTTCAACTACAATGAACGCAGTGGATTAGGATTTCCACCAAAATAGGTTGTATAGAAGGAGATCGGAGTTTCGATGGTGACATGGGTGGTGGTTTTAGAGATATTTTTCTTTTTCTTTTTTTTTTAATTGCTATAAATGAAGAAAGAGGTGAGAAATCTGTTAGTTTGATGCCTATTCTTCGAGTAATGTTCTGTAAAATCACATTATGAATTTACGTTCATTTATTTGCGTGTTATAATTTGAAGTGATTATCTAAAGTTTCATGATCATAAAGGACGTCACAAATTGTATACTCGATGAATCGAGTATAGTAAGACACAATTTGTGATGTGATCAAAATTATGTCGTTCACAATGGGTTCTTAAAGTTGGACACTTTATGTTGATAAGATTGTATTGTTCTTATTAAGATTTGTCTAGATCTTGAAATAGGAACAATAATGTGTTTCGATGCACATTGAATGGGACAACGTAGATGACTCATTTGTGAACGTTTGAAATGAGACTCTACTTTATTATCAAACAGGTCACCTAAATCTTGAGTGAGTAATGTACCTTTGATTGCTATTTCAAGTTCTTTGAGGTACCAATGAGTGAAGTCTTAAATAGAAGATTGATCTCGGTGCTTTGGGAATCGGGCCGAAATAATTAGAGATCATATACTTACAATATTGGAATCCATTAATCATTGAGATGAGACGATCGTCATTCTAAGGTATTTTCCTAGGCAAATTGAATCTGAGCTCAATAGGTCGACGATGAAATTGTTGGACTTTACATTGTGATTTGACCAACGAATTTGCCATATGAAAATGAGATTTAGAGGGTAATGCACGTTGAAGGGCAAAACGTTCATTTTTCCAATTTCAACATATTGACGGTCAAATGGGGGTTGACTTGTAGAACGATAATCAGAGGATATTGTTATTGGATCATAATTTGCTTCTATAACTATCACTCGACTCGAGAGTGCAATCTCGATTTTTTGGTAGAATAAGTCGGGATTAATAGATATATCTCAATCGGTCAAGAGTTGACCCAATTGAAAATATCTATTGGAGTTTGGGTCATGTGAGTCCAATTAGGTTCGTTTCTTGGTTCCAATAGAAGGTGTGTGACTTAATTGGCCTACTACAATAAAGTCTAAGAAAATTTGTGCAATTTTCAAACCCTAATATGTCATTATAAATATGCACATTATTGGCATATTTTGGTGTGATTTTAGGGTTAGCCACTTTTCACATTCCCCAAAAAGGAATAACACCTAGTGGAGAACAAAGGAGAAGATCTAAAAGGGAAAGCAATTGGTTAGGCCATTAATAGCTCTTTCGAAAAGGTTATCATCTCCCCTTTCTATATATGTGAGGATTTTATAATCCAATGATCTCAAGGTCAATCAAATCCTTATTTACATGATTTTAATCTTCAAAGGAAAATTAATTTTCTATTGTGATGATTAAAGTTCATTAACCAACAAATAGTATCAGAGCCAAGGTTATTGTACGCCTTGAGTAAGATTAATTTTTTTTTTTTAAATCCTAGTGTAATATGCATTTTAGTTGGGTGGTGTTAGGTTATTTGATTTTGACATGTTTATGCTTTAAATATGTTTAAAGTTATTGTTGATACGCTCATAATCACCTTTGACCATAGAATTCCTTTTTACTTCCTATTGTAATTCATTTATTATGGTTATTCTCTAGAAATATTGTAAGCCATAAGCCATAAGACATTAAGCTTTTTTTGTTTTTTCTTCATTTTCGTTTTATATTTTGAGGAAGAAATGCAAACTTGTTGCTGTAATTTTCATGAAGAAGAAGGAAGAACAAAGAGCAAGAAATAAAATCAAAAACACCAAAAATCGGACACCGGGCAGCAGCTGTAGCTTGCTGCTGTTGCAACAGTAGCTGCCTCACATGGTAGTTGTTGCTGCCTTGCGAGGCAGCTTTGGGTCGCCGGAAGTGTATGTGTTTTTTGTGGAAGTGTATTTTCTTGCTAGGGTTTGAAAATTAGGGTAATTTGGATTTTTGGGGCCTTTCTTTAAAACTTGGGTTAATGTTATTGGATAATGGTCTTGTTGGTTTTAAGTTTTGGGCCTAAAAATTAAATTAACCCTATTTTCTTGTCACATGAGGTGGACTACAAAGAAGATCGAAGAATTGGGCCGGGATGTGGCCCAATGTAATTCTTTTTATCCATGTTGTAATTTAAATTATTAGGATTGGCCATTAGTGATTATTATTTATTTAATTATCACTTTTACCGTTTTATGGAAGGATGAATGTTTAATTATTATCGCATGTCATGTAAATTAAATGAAACACCACCCGGCACACTAAAATCATATGCATTTACATTTAAATATTTTTTTATCACTCTAAATTAATTAGATATGGTTGAAAAATATTTTATGATTAACGCCATTATAATTATTTATATTTGGCAGACTAATTAAGTGAAAATCTAACGGTACAAAATAATAAGTGGGAGAGGGTTTATAGGCATGTACAAACCTACGGCCTCCTCCGTCATCCAATTTGTTATTAAAATACGTATGTTTAGTATCGAATTATATCGGTCTCCTTGTAGGAAAACTACGTTATTTTAGATTAACTGAAATTGAATCTAGTAATAGAATTTCCTTAAAAATAAAATAATGGGATGATCATCCTATAGACGACATCTTATATATTTCGGATATTTTAAAATTATTGATGGAGGTTATTACACTTATATATGAATATTTTGGGAGACTTCGTATAGAAGATTTCAACAAAATTATTCATAGGCCAAATAATAATCAATTCTCATTTTCTTGTAGTATGAGATGCCTAACTCAATAAAATGAGTGGGAGGGTCCCAACCTTGCCAACAACTACATTGACCTCCTATAGAGAGCGTGTTAAAAGTTGTAAGGGTTTAAGGTTTTTTTATTACAAATATAATTTTGGGTCTATATTTACATATACATATACATGCATTATACAAAGATTATTGCTCATTTTATTAATACGTGAATCGTTAATTTTATAGAAAATATTGCTTAATCCATTATCAGTAATACTTAATAAAAATCAACTTGTGGGAGAAAACTACGTCGATTGGAAAAAGAATCTTAATATTGTTCTTACTGCTGAAAAACACAAATATGTGTTAGATGAAGTTTGTCTCGAAACCCCTAAAGATGACTCCACGGAATCTCAAAAGACTACATATGAAAAGTGGTATCATTCTGATGAGATGGCCCGTTGTTACATTTTGGCATCTATGTCAAATGTGTT
Organism: Olea europaea var. sylvestris; assembly: GCF_002742605.1. NCBI lineage: Eukaryota > Viridiplantae > Streptophyta > Magnoliopsida > Lamiales > Oleaceae > Olea > Olea europaea. Next base: position 3,869 of record NW_019263492.1, read on the forward strand.
ACAATAGAAGCATCAGAAAATGCAAACTGCTTTTGACATAATGGAAAGCCTTCAAGAGATGTTTGGACATCAAAGCCGACAAGCTAGGCAAGCCTCCATTAGGGCAATTATGAACACACGCATGAAATCGGGAGCATCTGTAAGGGACCATATATTAACCATGATTGGTCACTTCAATGCTGCAGAGGTTTTAGGAGCTGACATTGATTCCAAGACACAGATTGACATGGTCCTTGAGACTCTTCCTGAGATATTCTCACAATTTATAGTTGATTATAATCTACACAAGATGGACATGTTTCTGACGGAATTAATGAAAGAGCTATAAAATGCTGAATATGTTCTAAAAACTAGGAGTGGAAGTACTTTGACTGTTACAACCGGATCCTCTCATCCTAACCCTTCTGGTGGCAAAGGAGGAAAGAAGAGGAAGAGGTCAATCAAAAAGCCAGATAGCAAGTCAAAGGGGAAGAAAACTACTGTCGATGGGAAACCAAAGGGAAAGTGTTTTATTTGTGGACAAAAGGGTCACTGGAAGAGAAATTGCCCAGATTACCTAGCTAAGGGAAAGCAAGGTAAAGGCAATAATGCCCTATTCATTGAGTCATGCTTAGTGGTTGATTCTACTAATACCTGGATTGTAGATTCTGGACCACTAATCATGTTTACAATTCTTTGCAGGGGTTCCAGGAAACCAAACATCTCAGTGAAGGGGAGTACAATATTAGGGTAGGCACAGGAGCAGTGGTATCTGCTAAAGCTATTGGCACTTTTACTTTATGTTTTGAGAATCGTAGGCATTTGATATTAGATGACTGTTATTATGTTCCCGAACTTACACGAAACTTGGTTTTCGTTGCACTTTTATATCATGTTGCGTTCTACGGTGGTTATTAAGTTGAATAATTCTGTTATATGTTCGGGTCATATGGTTAATAGTCTTAAGTCCTTTGATTGGCTCTATACATAACACTACTACTGCTAAGAAAAGAAAGAAGTCGTCTAGTACTAATGAAACTCTCTTATGGCATCTTAGATTGGGTCATATCAATCTAAATAGGATTCAAAGATTGGTAAAGGATAGTCCTTTAAATGAGTTAGAGGTGAAATCTATACCAACTTGTGAATCTTGTATAGAAGGAAAGATGATCAGGAGACCCTTTAAGGCTAAGGGACTAAGGGCTAAAGAGGTTTTGGAATTAGTACATTCCGATGTTTGTGGACCTATTAGTACTCGGTCTAGAGGAGGATACGAGTATTTCATCACCTTCACAGATGATTACTCAAGATTTGGATACATATACCTTATGTCTCACAAATCCGAAGCTTTGAAGAAATTCAAGGAGTTTCGGACGGAAGTTGAGAAACAATTAGGTAAGAGTATCAAGGCCCTTCGATCTGATCGAGCTGGCGAGTATCTATCTCATGAGTTTAAGGTCTATTTATCGGAGAATGGGATATTATCCCAATTGAGTACACCAAGAACTCCCCAACAGAATGGTGTCTCCGAAAGAAGAAATCGAACTGTTTTAGATATGATAAGATCAATGATGAGTTATTCCTCATTGCCTATATCCTTTTGGGGATATGCACTACAAATAGCCATTTATATCTTGAATTTGGTACCATCTAAGTCAGTTCCCAAAACACCTCTTGAATTGTGGAATGGGCGCAAGCCCAATTTACACCATATTCGGATATGGGGATGTCCAACACATGTGCTAAAGGGAAAGACGGATAAGATGGAATCAAGATTAGATGTTTGTTTCTTTGTAGGATATCCAAAGGGAACGAGAGGTTACTACTTCTATAATTCTCTTGATGAGAAGATATTTATTAGCACAAATGCAACCTTCTAGATGATAAGTATATAGAGGAACACAGTCTACTGCTAAGATTTTATTGGAAGAGATGTTAGAACATGGTTCAAACAACTCAGTTCCAGATTTCCGCATATAATCTAATAGTGAGGACTTGGAACCTCCTACTGAACCAGTGGTTGCTGATAAAGCAAGTGAGCAAGTGATACCCATAGGGCCTCATAGGCAAATAGCACCAGAGGTAGTAGAAAATGAGGCACCCATTGTTGTATCTCCGCATGTCCCTACAAATGGGGATAATGAGGATGTTGTTCCTAATTAAGGATAAGATCAAACAGTGGGAAGAGAGGAAGAACCTTTGGTTAGACTGGACAATCAGGCACCTTCAACCATTACTTGTAGTGGGAGGGTTGTGAGACCACCTTCTAGGTACTTACTCTATGGAGAATCCTATCAGGCGATCTCTACTGAACAAGAAGAAGATCTTACTTCGTTTAAGGAAGCAATGGAGGATATAGACTTTGAATCATGGAAATTAGCCATGAACTCAAAAATGGAATCTATGTATTCCAACAAGGTTTGGGATCTTATAAATGCACCTAATGGGGTAAAGCCTATAGGATGAAAGTGGGTCTATAAAAGGAAAAGAAGTATAGATGGGAAGGTTCAAACCTTCAAAGCAAGGCTAGTAGCCAAGGGTTTTACCCAAAGAGAAGGCATAGACTATAAAGAAACCTTCTTACCGGTTGCCATGCTTAGATCTATTCGAATCCTTTTATCCATTGCCACCCATTATGATTATGAGATTTGGCAAATGGATGTCAAGACAGCATTTTTAAATGGACATCTTGAGGAGACCATTTACATGATGCAACCTGAAAGGTTTGTGAAAGAAGGCCATGAAAGGAAAGTTTGCAAGTTGCAGAGGTCCATTTATGGACTCAAGCAAGCGTCCAAATCTTGGAATGTAAGATTTGATCAAACCATCAAGCCCTATGGTTTTAAGCAAAATCTGGATGAACCTTGTGTGTACAAACGAATACAAGGGAAGAAAGTATTTTTTTTCTGATTCTTTATGTAAATGACATTCTACTCATTCGAAATGATGTAGGGACATTGTTATCTTTAAAGAAATGGTTGTCACAGCAGTTTGATATGAAAGACTTGGGAGAAGCTAGTTATGTTTTGGGAATCCGTATCTTACGAGATAGGAAAAATAGAAGGATTGCATTATCCCAAACTTCATATATTGACAAAATATTGTCCAGATTTGCAATGCAGAATTTCAAAAAGGGACAACTTCCTTTTAGACATGGAATTCATCTATCTAAAGAGCATTGTCCCAAGAATGCAACGAAGATAGATTACATGAGAAAGGTTCCTTATGCTTCGGCTGTTGGAAGTCTCATATATGCTATACTTTGCACTAGACCGGATATTTGTTATGTTGTGGGTATTGTTAGTCATTATCAGTCTAATCCAGGACCAGAACATTGGGTAGCGGTAAAGCATATTCAAGTATCTTCGGAGAACGAGAGATTATATGCTTGTCTACTCAAGACATGATCTAAATCTTATTGGATATACTGATTCCGATTTTCAATCCGATCGTGACTCTAGGAAGTCTACTTCAAGATCAGTATTTACACTGGGAGGTGGAGCTGTGGTATGGAGGAGTATCAAACAATCTTGTATTGCTAATTTCACCATGGAGGCAGAATATGTAACGACTTGTAAAGCTGCTAAAAAAGTTGTATGGTTCAAGAAGTTTTTTTTGGACCTTAACGTGGTACCTTTGGCAATGGGACCCATAACGCTTTATTGCGATAATAGTGGGGCGGTTGCCAATGCTAAAGAATTGAGGAGTCATCAGCGTGGCAAGCATATCGAGAGAAAATATCACCTTGTTAGAGAAATTGTTCATCGAGGAGACGTGACGGTTAG
>NW_019263492.1:12992-15492 GCF_002742605.1 Olea europaea var. sylvestris
AAAAAAATGACGAGTTATACGCATTTTTTAAATTTGACGTCAAACTATAATTGGGGATTTGGAAGGGAAAATGGCGAAATTTGACCTCGAAAACGATGTCCACCAAGCGAAGCTAGGTGGCCATGACATGCGTGTCGAAAAGAGCTTTCTGAATTGGGGTCATGGGCTCAATTCCGATAGCTGTAGCAAAATTTATAGCCAAATTAAAAAAATAATAACAATAAATTTAGAAAAAAAATAAGTCCGTAAGAAAAAAAACAGAAGAAGAAGAGTAAAATTAGACACTCCGCACTGCGTGGAGTGCTTGCTAGTGAGCACTCCGCGCAGAGCGAGGTGCTTCACTAAATTATTTTTCTTTTTTTATTTTTTTACGGATTGTTTTGGTAATTCGATCATAACTTTGGCTACGATTGTCAAAATCGTGCCCATGACCCAAATTCGAAAAGCTCTTTTCGACGCGCACATCATGGCAACCTCGCTAGGCTGGGTGGACATCGTTTTTGAGGTCAAAATTCGCTATTTTCCCTTCCTCTTCATTTACGCGTTTGATGTTTGTTTAACTATTTTCGATATTCATTTAAATCATTCGATATGTCTATAAAATAATTCTCGAAATGAGTTTGATAGAATATAGAAAATATATTTTTTATAGAGGGGGGGTAAAATTTTTTTTTTTTTTTTTTTTTGAAAAATGAGTGATTGAAAAAGAATAAAAAGTTTTCGATTTATGTGTAATATTATTTTACGAAAGATTGTGTGATTAAAAATAGGAGAGAAAAAAATGGAATGTAATGTAATGAAATTTAACGGAGGCCAAACGAGGGCTAATTGATAACAAAGAAAAAGAGAACACAAATAACAGATAAATTCAAAATACACAAACGTGACCACTGTCAACACGTTTAAAACGCAGGATTCAATTGCAATTAATCTATTTTTCTTTAATTAAATAAATCAGATTATAACTAAAATTAATCTCTTACAATTCACAAAGCCTAAAATGCAAAAGATTCAATTTTTTATCATTTAAGAATTAAGGAGAATGCAATAACATTATCCACAAGCAGGAGGTAGTAGTGAGGCGGCGTGGTCCTTGATTGGCGGCGACGGGTGGGAGAACATCGGGAATCTGGAATCACTGAGTCGGAGTCTGGGGTAAAAGAATAGGGCAACTGTCGTCACTAACTTTAGACTTGGGAATGGATTGTTGTGAATTTTTTTGGGCAATTATGATTTATCATTTTGTTTTTCTTCACTGGCCCACAATTTAAAAAAGGCAAAGGCCCATTCTTCCCCATTTTTCCTTTAAAAAAAAAAAAAAAAAAAGGGGGCCCATTCAGAATTTTTTTTTCCTTTTAAAAAAAAGGCCCAACTAACATCATCTTCCTCGACATCATCTTTCCCAATCCCTTCTGACTTCTTCCCGACAAAAAGATCAATTGTGCAGCCCCTCGTTACTAAACCTGTAAATTTCGACGAAGCCAACACGCCCGGTCACGCCACCTCGGCGAGTGCTAGCTCCACCGCTATATGTGGATTTGAGTAGGTGGTCGTAGTGGTCGTAGAGGTGGTTGTTAGTGGTGATGGCGTTCGACAGTGGTGTCGATGACTTAATACACTTTGTTACAGTTTAATTTTTTTCAATGACGGGAGAATCCGCATCCGCTACTCTTCGGATGCGCACTGGGTAAATCTTCAGGCTAACGCAATAACCTACAAATCCCGTCAACTAGGTAAACTGCAATAGGTAAGTTCTGTGCGATAAACTCGGTCGAGAAAATGTTGGTATGACAGTTTGTTACAATTATTACATGCATCAAAGGTGGTGGTGGGTACTGTGGCATTGATTTAGTAACCAAGTGTGTTACAAAAGGGGGGAGAGTACAAAAAGGAAAACAAATATTTTTGTTAAAAATGGGACCAAAAAAATTAAAAAATTTAAAAGAAGCAATACGTCCTTGAAGAGTTCAAAGCAACAAAAATATTAATGAACGGAGTTCGACTCTCCAGTTCAAGCTCTAAGTGTTAGAGCACGAATGTCCTATGCAAAGATAAATATTTCCCCTGCCCATAAATATAAGTAATTCTTTGAATTCTAGAGTCATATTTCTGTACAGATAACAAAATACAAACCTTTCATTTTCCCTATAATCCCCCTTCATAATTATGTTAGGAGAAACTTTACAAGTAGGTCAAACTACATGTGCACAGCCCATTTCTTCACAAACAATAACAAAACCCAAAATCTCATGAAGTCTATACAAAATCAAGCCAAAAGCCAGAAATCTTTTTGTCTCTTGGTGGTGATAAGATATCCACCCAATTTCTTGCTCTTCTTCCTTACAGCAATGGCCATGCAACTAGCATTCTGAATGCAGTACTCCACCACTCCACCGCCACCCGCCACCCCATTCCCCGCCCACATCATCACAAGCCGCCATGTTACCGAACGCTTCTTCTGCCCGAGAACCAGCAGCGCCGCCTCTTGCTTCTTGGCGGC
>NW_019263493.1:0-8553 GCF_002742605.1 Olea europaea var. sylvestris
GGCATGGCACGAAATTTATGGTAAAATACCATTTTCTTGTAGAGCATAAAGTCTCCCCTTTTAATTCCTGTTCATAGAACCTATTGCTTCTTATCTGTTGAATTTTGATACCCAATGTATCCCAGTTTATGATGTAAATGTTGAAATACAACTTCACAAGCCTTGGTCAATGGTGAATTAATTACCAATAACCAAGGCCAAAGGCTCGACTGGGTCCATATATTTGATCTCTTGGATGACTTTGAGTCTCGACTCATTTGATCTTATTATTGATCCAATTAAAATCTAACCTAACCCTATATATATGTTGTTTCTACCCTAACCGTTTAGTATATGATTTGTGTGAGAAAAGAAGAAAACATGGCTATTTTTCCCTGCAAAATTGGCTGCTGATTGAGAGAGACAAAATCAGTGGCTTCCTTAGTGTTTTGACTTCTTTTTGTCACTCTTTCATTGCTTTCTTCTTGTCTCTTTGTGGTCTACAAATCATCACGTTATCTCGTCCTTTGTGGGTGAGATTAAGGAGCAATTGAGGTGAATATATTGATTGCGGATTGGAGCTATTTGGATCGGTTGTTTAATAGAGAAAGGTAACGAGAAACTGAGCCAATAAACATCAAAGGTGGATTTGGCTCCAAAAAACTGACCAAAATTGTCCAGAAAATTGGCTAAAACGAAGCAGATATTAGGTCGCAAAACTTTCTAGAAAATTGCAAAAATTCGAGGTTGTTTTGATGATTTTCGACCAATCCAAAAGGAGTTTGGTGAAATAGAAACCACCGACATGATGTGTAGGTGATCGGCGCCTATAGTGGCACGTAAAGCCCACATGCAGAGGCTGTTGGTGGCACATGAGGGCACGTACGGCGTCTTCTGGCGAAGGTCTCTTTGGCTGTTTGTTCCTTATATTATTTTTGACATTTTGGTGTTGTTAATTTTCTGTTTTAGGTTATTCAGTGGAATCTGGACAAATTTGTTCTTCGCATATTCGAGGTTCGATCGTGATTGATTGGTTACTGTAGTTGTTGTAGACTTTAGGATGAATAATGGTGGTCAATTTAAATTTCAGCATTTGCACGTCATCGTGTGGAGTAACATTAGGATTGGAGTTACTATGTGGGTTACCATTGCTTGTACTAGAAATTATTTGCTCTGTTTGAAGAATTGAATTTAGTTGGTAATTTATTTTGTGTTCTAATTGTCGTCTAGTCATTGTGTGAGACTGCGTGAGAATTTGAATTTTTTGTTGATATATCTTCGTGTTGCATTGATTATTTAGTTAGACACCTAGACTTGATCCGTTAACGTTTCCTTGATACTGAGGTCTCGAGTTTCATGAAATTCTAGAAATCTAGAATGGTGTATATTGCGGCTTTAGGATTACTTCGCTTTACCTATTTGTGCACTTTGATTATTCTATTTCTCCAAAATATTTTCACATTTTGAAGTTGAAATTTTCAATAGGAAATGAGATATGTTTAAGCAAATGAATTTGGGTGGAGTTCAAGACAGTAGTGATTCAAGTAGTGATTTGAGTGATGATGGTGGTAAGAGGGAGGGCAAGGGTCGGGACAAGTTCGATTGTAAGTGGTGTTACGATTATGGAAAGTCTGGACACTATATTAAGTACTGTCCTAAGAAGAAAGATAAGCAAAGGTAAGATGAGATGTAAGGCGAATGTGGTAGGGTCGAATGATGACCTTAGTGATGTTTATTGAGAGTAAACCTAATTACTGCATGTGCATATATGTGTAATTCTTTCTGCGTGTCTGTGACTGCTTAATTATGTTGCATGATTTTATGATATTTCAATGTATTTGATGTGTACATTTACATGAACTTGAGAGCAATTTAATTACTTTATGTAATATGTTTGCATGCATAGTTGGTTAGGATGCATTAGTAGCAAACATGTTGTGTCTATTGGTGAGATGAAGTATAGATACCTAAGGGTACATTGATAGTATGTATCAAGAATGTGGAGTATGACATGTAGATCACGAGTGGATATGTGATTAAATGTTGGAATCCTTATTTGTAATGTCCCTGATCAGGTAGAGTGTGAGGGAGACACTTTTATCACTTTTGTTAAAGTAGAGACCATTATCCACTTAGGTTGAGAGTAGTGATGTGGTGATAGATGATTATCTCGTGGACTTAGGATCTATTATGGTTTACAAGTTAGACGTGAGTTGAGTGATCAATTTAGTGAGTATGGTGGGCGATGAGAAGAGATATGAATTCTCGATGTATGAGCAACACGAAATGGAATATGATAAGTGTGGTAAGATCTTTTTGTGGGGTCATTTATGCAATTGTTGCATATGTATTGGCCGCCTGTTGATTAACTTGGCGTTATTCTGTTGATAGGACGTGTTCTGAAAAGATATGTGTGTTATCTTATTTATATCTTCATCGCATGTTTATTTTCTCTTGATTATTCACCGTGATTATCTGCTTCTGCTTGGATATTAATTTGTGACCTTAGCCTTGGTGAGTACGGGGAGTAGGTATGGTATGTGTTTCAAATCCGAAACACAAGGTAAGGTTTGTGAACCCAATTTTATTAGTCAACTTGATTATGTACTTATTAAGTTTGTGTTTTGATTGTTTGCAGGTTGATTGGGTATCAAGGTGGAGATTTGTTGGATTTTGATACCCAATGAATCCTCGGCTATGATGTAAAAATCGGAGTATAACTTCATAGGCATCGGCCAATGGTTAATTAATTACCAACAACAAAGTCCAAAGGGTTGACCCGGCCCATATATATTATCTCTTGGATGACTACCCTAGCGTGTATGATTTGTGTGAGAAAAAGAAGAAAATGTGGCTATTTTTTCATGCAAAACCAGCTGTCTATTGAGAAAGACAAAATCGGTGGCTTACTTGGTGTTTTTTGCCTCATTTTGTCCCTCTTTCATTGCTTTCTTCTTTTACTTTTGTGGTCTACAAATTATCACTGTTATCTTGTCCTTTATGGGTAAGATTAAGGAGCAATCGAGGTGAATATATTGGTTGTGTGTTGGAGCCATTTGGAGTGGTATTTTGATAGAGAAAAGTAACGTGAAACTAAGTCCGAAAATCACTAATTTGACGATCATTGGAGCAAGCTTCCACGACATATTGCTTCTGATCTTTCACAGCAAAACCATCAGATGAAAATTCAATAGTGCCTAAGTAATTAGAAACAAGTTGACCAACAGATAAGATAATCGTTCTTATTTCAGGAACATTAAGAAGTTACTTTAGATCTCATTGCATTTTACTGTTTTAATTTTAGTTTCGCCAACGTTTGAGATTTAATAGGACTCACATTTTCCTACAAAAATTAAATCAATACCTTTATAGGCTTTAATTTTAATCATTTATAACCTCTAGCTTTTATCATTACTCATGAGTGCTGCAGCACCATAGCCAGTGAAAAATCTTGGATCATCACCTTCTTCATTTAAGGTTATTGTTGGTCATGCTTGTAGAACATCTTCAAATTGATTTGAGTGGTCAAGTGTAATGCGATAATTTAAAGCTGAATATTAGCTATATTACAAATTTGACATATGGTTATACCTTCTACTTTAGGTGGTTAGATTTGTTGTTGCACATATCATTCATTTAAAAAGCTTTTCTCTTGTTATCTTGGTTTCGAGCTGTTGGGAAAATCGTAGTTAAAATGTCTAACTAGATTGAAACCTTGCTCTCTAGAGTTAATCTTCCACCATGGTGTCTACTACATCCGCGGTGTCCTACATATCTCTTCTCATAGTTAGCATATTTCTTTTTATTCTGCTCTTCCTGCTCTTTGTAGATTAGCATTTGCTCATGCCATTGTAGAGCTTGAACAAATTGGTTATAGGATGGATATGGTGCTTTTGAGAGCATAGCTATACAAAAATCTTTGTACTTGTAGCAAAATCTTAATCTAGCTAGATAAAAAAAAAAAAAAAAAATTATCTACATCACTATTATTGTTTCCGCTGGTTTGTTTTCATGTTTGAGATGATAACCAACACAAGACTTCAAACAAGAGCATTTCTTGTGATCTTTGCATCAAAAAATTTGGTTAAATTCAATTAAAACAAGGCTTGAACACTGATGGAAAGATTGAATGCTAAGAGTACGTTCTTGGTTGGCCATGGATTGCAATTTGAAAGTAATTCCAGAATAATATATTTTCTAAGTTTTCCTTAACATAGCTTTGATACCATGAAGAAAAATATGAAGACTTGGGGTTCTATATTAAAATGTCAACCTTATTAAAAGGAGCAGCTCAAATTTTTATAAGTTGATTTATATTTTCATCTTAAATCACTGTATGATTTTATCCCTTAGCATGCCCTCTCAAAATGGAAGCACGTTTGAGTAAGTTAATCTTAAAATTTGAGTACTCATTTTTTTAGTTTTAATCGGATCGAATTACTCATTAAAGTATAATGGACTCTCATATGATGAAAAAGCTAATGCATCTTTGTATATTCTTTACTAATGACATTGAGAAATATATGTACAAGGTCGTATTAAGTCTAAATCATATACAATATGTGTGTTTTTTTATATGCCTAAATAAATGAGAATGAATCATGAAGTAAATCAAGGTTGATTTTCCAAATTAAACCGTGAAACCACAATTCCTAGAAAATACTATGAATGTCTAAAATCCCTTTGCTTGAATTGATTCTTCAAGAACAGCTTGGACTCTTCAATATCTTAAAGATCGTTTCCTGCTAGATGTAGGAAATTAAACTTTATTCATGAATGATGAAAAATTTAATTTGATACATGAATTAATTTATTTATTATTCATGTATTTATTTAAATCATGTATCCAAATGAGTTTTTGTATCATATTATTCATAGTATGTACGAAAAGTCCTTAATTAGTCTCTTAAGTTCATACAATATATTTGAAATCCTTTTGCACCTATAAAAGGCTTGTGCTTGAGACATTTTAGAGAGCCAAGCCATAGAATACAAATATTATTTTGAGAATTCTCTGAATTTTTCTCTCTAGCCTTTCTTCCCATAATTTTTTTATTTCCAACAAAGTGGTATCAATGCCATTTTGAAGATAAATAGTTCATTTCCTTTTGTTGTTCCCAAACTAACAAAGGAAAATTATGGACATTGGAGCATACGTATGAAGGTGTTGTTCGGCTCATAAGAGGCATGAGAAGTTGTAGAGAAAGGCTATGATGAACCAGAGAATGAAAGAGCTTTAAGTCAAGCTCAAAGGAATGCCCTGTAAAGGTACCACAAGAGATATCAACATGCTCTCTCTATTATTCACATGGGCTTAGATGAAGCCATGTAAGAGAAAGTTGCTTCGTCAACAAAAGCTAAAGAACCTTGGGAGATTCTCGAGAACAATGTCAAGGGAATTGAAAAGGTCAAGAAGGTTCGCCTTCAAATCCTTCGTGGGGAGTTTGAATCTCTACACATGAAAGAGTCTGAATATGTCTTTGACTATTTCCCATTGTCAATCATATGAAGCGGTACGGGGAGAATATTAAAGAAAGTTGTATCATTGAGAAAATTCTTAGATCGCTTAACTTAAAACTTGAGTTTGTTAGTATTGCCATTGAAGAGTCTAGTAACTTGGATACCATGACCCTTGATCAACTCATGGGATCCTTGCAAGCATATGAAGAAAGATTGAAGAAGAAAGGAGAATCGGTGGCTCAAGTTCTCCATACTAATGTCTCATTGGAGGTCAACAGAAAAAGCAAGGATGATCTCAAGAAAGAGGTAAAATTTATGGTCGAGATCATGGTCGCGATCGTGGTGATGGTCGCAGAGGAAAGTATGGTCATAGTAATGAAAGAAATAATGGAACAAAATTTGAATAATGAAGGATCAAGTAATCAATCGAGAGGACGACGGCGTTGGAACTATGGCTCCAAGAGAGGTAGTGGAAGAAGATATGACAAGTCCAATGTTTAATGTTACACTGGTCATAAATGTGTTCACTATGCTACCGAATGTAGGAATGACACCACCAATAATGAAGAGAGAGTTTATTAAGTTGAAGCAAATGAAGATGAAGAACTGTTGTTGTTGGTAGCAATCAAAGATGAGAAAGAAATAAACAACTGTGGTACCTTGATATCGATGCTGCCAATCACATGAGTGGCAACAAGGAGTTATTCTCTACAATAAATGAGTTGGTGAATGGCAACATTATTTTTGGAGATGAAACCAAAGTTCCAATAAAAGGCAAATGTGATGTTCTTATTCGTACTAAAAATGGAAGTTATCTTTTGATTTCTCAATTTTATTATATACCTACTTTGAAGTCTAATATTTTGAGTTTAGGACAATTACTTGAGATTGGCTATGACATTCACTTGAAGAATCGGTGCCTTACTTTGAGAGATGTTTCTCATAAACTGATTGCAAAGGTGTAAATAGAGAAAAATAAAATGTTTTTACTCAATGTTAATGTTGACCATCCAACGTGTCTAAAGGCTTGTAAACAATTCTTGGCTTTGGCACTAAGATTTGGCCATTTAAATTTTGGTGGCTTGAAGACCTCAACAAATGAAGAAATGGTGAATGGATTGCCAAAAAATTAACCATCCCAATCAACTTTGTGAAGGATGCCTCGTTGGCAAGCAAGTTAGAAGAAGCTTTCCAAAGGAATCCACCTCAAGAGCAACAAAGCTACTCCAACTTCTTTATACGGATGTGTGGGTCAATCAACCCACCCTCTCATGGTAAAGCAAATTATTTTTTGCTATTTATTGATGATTTTTCTCGCAAGACCTAAGTTTTTTTTTTTTTGAAGACGAAAGATGAAGTTTTTGGAACATTCAAAAAATTCAAAGCACTTGTTGAAAATGAGAATGGCAACTCAACCAAAGCATTAAGGACTGATTGATGTGGAGAATTCACTTCCAAGGAGTTGAACAATTTTTGTGATACCAATGGAATCCGGCATTTCCTTACAGTTCCAAGATCACCGTAACAAAATGGTATTGTCGAGCGGAAAAATAGAACCATCCTCAACATTGTTCGTAGTATGCTTAAGAGCAAGAATATAGAGAGGAGTTTTGGGTTGAGGTTGTTGCTTGTGCTATGCATTTGTCTAATCTTTTCCTGTTGAGGAATGTTCAAAACATGATTCCACAAGAAGCTTGGAGTGGTAAGAAACCTAGTATTTCTCACTTACGTGTTTCTAATATTGCCTATATTAATGTACCAGATGAGAAGTGATTAAAACTTGATGAGAAAAGTGAGAAATTTGTTTTCATCGGTTATGATTCAAACTCTAAAGACTGTAAGTTTTATAATCCTTGTAATGGGAAGATTGTTATTAGTAGAGATGCAAAATTCGACGAAGGAAGCTCATGATATTGGAATGTTTCGAAAAATGAAGAATACGTGATATTTTCTTTCAAAGAAGGAGACTCTAGCCAAAAAGAAAGTGAAGATGCCACTCCACCGCATTCTCTTGCTCTTTAATCTCCTCATGATAATCCCTCTGAAGGACCGAGTCGTATTAGAAATCTTGCATAGATTTATGAAGAAACTGAAATTGTTGATAATCCATCTTTGTTTTGTCTCTTCGCTGACACTGAGTCATTGAACTTTGAAGAGGCAACGGAAGACAAAAAAATGGAGCATGCAATGGATGAGGAGATTCGAACAATAAAAAAGAACAATACATGGGAGCTAACTTCTCTTCCTGAAGGGTAAAAAGCAATTGGCATTAAATACAAAGTAAAGAAAAATGCTCGAGGAGAAGTGGAGAAATACAAGGCAAGATTTGTTGCCAAAGGCTATAGCCGAAAGCATGGCATTGACTATGATGAGGTCTTTGTCCATGTTGCTCGCTTGGAAACCACTAGATTAATCATTTCCTTGGTAGCTCAAAATAAGTGGAAAATTCATCAAATGGACATCAAGTCCACTTTCTTGAAGAAGAAGTGTACGTTCAACAACCATTAGGTTATGTTGTCATGGAACATGAAGATAAAGTTTTGAAGTTGAAGAATGCGCTATATGGCTTGAAGCAAGTGCCTAGAGCATGGTATAGTTGGATTAACAAGTATTTTCAAGATCATGGATTCATCAAATATCCACATGAGTATGCTCTTTACGTTAAAAAGGATGCATTTGGAGGTTTTATGATTGTATGCTTGTAAGTTGATGACTTGATCTTCACCGACAACAATGAAAACATGTTTGATGAATTTAAGAAAATGATGGCTCAAGAACTTGATATGACTGACATTGGGCTCACGTTATACTATCTCGAAATTGAGGTAAAATAAAATGGAGATGACATTTTTATTTTTCAAGAAGTTTATGCAAAGAAAGTTATTGAAAGATTCAATATGCAAAATTGCAATCCAGTGAGTACTCCCATTGGGTGTGGAAAAAAGAAATCAAAATATGACGAGAGCACAAAAGTGGATCCATCTCTCTATAGACAGCTTGTTAGAAGCTTGAGATATTTGACTTGTACAAGACCCGATATTCTTTATGGTGTTGGTCTTGTTAGCCGTTATATGGAGGCACCAACTTTAACTCACTTGGAGATTGCTAAAAGGA
>NW_019263493.1:13573-15491 GCF_002742605.1 Olea europaea var. sylvestris
CGGCTAAAGAAGAGGCCCTTAATGAGGCCCACTCTCTTCAGGAAGAGGCCATGCAAAAATAGGCTCCCAAAAAATAGAGAGGTTGATGAAGTGGCCCTTTACAAAAGAGGTCATACCAAAGAAGACCCCTTCAAAGGGGAGAAACTATTGAAGTGGCCTTTGATGAGGCCCCTTTTCTCAAGGAAGAAGCCATGAATAAATAGGCCTCCAGTAACGAGACAGGTTGATGAAGTGGCCCTTGATGAAGCCCCTTCTTTGAAAAAAGAGGCTATTAAAATGAAGACCCGCTGAATTGGGGAGGCAGCTGAAGAAGAGGCCCTTAATGAAATCCCCTTTCTCAAGGAAGAGACCATGAATAAATTGGCCCCCACTAAAGAGAGAGGTGGATGAAACAACCCTTGATGAGGCCTCCTCTTTTACAAAAGAGGTCATGCCAAAGAAGACCCCCTCAAAAGGGAGAAACTATTGAAGTGGCCCTTGATGAGACCCCCTCTATCAAGGAAGAGGCCATGAATAAATAGGCCCCCAGTAACGAGAGAGGTTGATGAAGTGGCCCTTGAGGAGGCCCCCTCTTTGAAAAAAGAGGCTATTAAAATGAAGACCCCTTGAAGTGGACATGCGGCTGAAGAAGAGGCCCGTAATGAGGCCCCCTCTCTCAAGGAAGAGGCAATGAATAAATAGGCCCCCAGAAAAGAGAGAGGTTGATGAAGCGGCCCTTGATAAGACCACCTCTTTTACAAAAGAGGTCATGCCAAAGAAGACCCCCTAAAAGGGGAGAAAATATTGAAGTGGCCCTTGATGAGGCCCCCTCTTTCAAGGAAGAGGCCATGAATAAATAGGCTCTCGGTAATGAGAGAGGTTAATGAAGTGGCCCTTGAGGAGGCCCCCTCTCTCAAAGAAAAGGCCATGAATAAATAAGCTCCTAGTAACGAGAGAGATTGATGAAGTGGCCCTTGATGAGGCTCCCTCTTTGAAAAAAGAAGCTATTAAAATGAAGACCCCCTGAAGTGGGGAGAGGGCTGAAGAAGAGGCCCTTATTGAGCCCTCCTCTCTTAAGGAAGAGGCCATGCAAAAATAGGCCCCCCAGTACAGATAGAGGTTGATGAAGTGGCCCTTGATGAGATCGCCTCTTTTACAAAAGAGGTCATGCAAAAGAAGACCCCTTCAAAGGGGAGAAATTATTGAAGTGGCCCTTGATGAGGTCCCCTCTCTCAAGGAAGAGGGCATGAGTAATTAGGTCCCCACTAAAGTTGATGAAGTGACCCTTGATGAGGCCCCCTCTTTTACAAAAGAGGTCATGCAAAAGAAGACCCCTTCAAAGGGGAGCAACTATTGAAGTGGTCCTTGATAAGGCTCCTCTCTTTGAAAAAAGAGGCTATTAAAAAAGAAGATCCCCCGAAGTGGGTAGGTAACTAAAGAAGTGGCCCTTGATGAGGCCCCCTCTTTCAAAAAAAGAGGCCATGCAAAAAAAACCCCTTGAGAAGGTAGAGGCTATTGAAGAATTGGCCCTTGATGAGGCCCCCTCTTTAAAAAAAGAGGCTATTAGAAAAGAAGACCCCTGGAAGTGGGTAGGTAACTGAAGAAGTGGCCTTTAATGAGGCCCCCATCTTTTAAAGGAGAGGCAATGAATAAATAGGCCTCTTGAGAAGAAAGAGGCTATTAAAAAAGTGACCTTGAATAAGAGAACCCCTTACAAAGATAAGGTCTCAGATGAAGAGGCCGTGAATTGAGTAAACTTGGAAAGGTGGTAATACTTGAAATATGAGACTCAAACGCTATAAAAGGACTAAAAGCATACGAAAATGTGAGCTTGGGCACTGACATGTAGATGTTCACAAAGATGAAGGACTGTGAATGCAATTTTATCAAGGGTATGATCGAAATAAAGGTCAAAATATGAGGATCAAAATGTACAAGA
>NW_019263494.1:0-6163 GCF_002742605.1 Olea europaea var. sylvestris
CAAGATTGTAAATGATGCGAAGACTTCCTTATCTTAAGTAGACTACTTGGTATTAACCTGAAAGTAAAAAGAGCGATTTGCACATTTTCTGGGGCCGAGACGATATGTGGAATATGATTCCCTTTCTTCTAACGCCAAATGTATAGGTATGTTGTCGGCCAACCGTAACCTAAGATTGTAGAGAAATGGAGATAGCTGAATTAGAATAGGCATCTGATCTACCTTCTTTTTTCTCACTTGAGCTTTAAACTGGATTTAGAAGCATTTTACAACAATTCTCCATGATGTATGCATGCTATAATTATGGTACAATGATACAAACACGGATTTGAGTGAAGGTTGTCTGCAGAACTAAAACATATTGCGTATTAGTCAACTGTGTTATAGCATTACTCATTGTATGTACTGCATTTGTCGGTGGGTTCCAATGAACTTGTTTATGACATTGTCTGAAGGGAAAGTTTTACATTGCACGTATAGAGGTGTCGAAAAGGGCCGTGTTGGGGCCCACGTTTTATGCATGCTGTGAAGTCAGTGGCCTGGCTGGTTTGATAACTGCATTGGTGGGGTGTGTATTGTGGGTGGGGGCTTAGAGAATGAGCAACCTTAATAAATGCTATGCAGGTACATGTTTATGACTTTGTTCTATGTATCTGTTGAGGCCTAGCATGGACCCTGTCTGTATGTGCCACCGCTGGTCTAGTTTTCCGGTTTCCTTTGTTGTTTTTAGTACTAATTGTTTGCAGGAACTCTTGTCATCATGGTTCAAAATTTATGCCTTGATCTATGTGAAGAGAGTAATGCTATTAATAGTGTGGACTATCTGTAGTCGTCCTACATGACACACATATGACAGCATGTTATTTGATGCATGAGGCAATAAAAACTACCGCATTAATGCTTTAAATAACAAACTTCCGTATGTATGCCACGTAGGATGACTATTGATGGTTCTCACTATGAATAACATAATTCATGTGGAAAATGTCTAGCCTGACCATATGAACCTTTTAAATTCTCAAAAAATTCTGCCGATTCACCATCTGCTTGGAGAATAGGTAGGACCTTGATGAGCATCTAGACAGACATATTAAGATTGATGCCTAAGAATTTTAGAAGGTAATACTTTGGAATGGATTTATTGTTGGGGAATTTTTGAGGGTTGCAAGTTTTTAAGTTGCCCATGCAAAAGCTATCATAAACATAAAAGTAATCTATAGAAAATTTGAAACTTTTACACGTAAATTCAAACCTTTTTCCTCTTTTTAACCACACATACCTCTTTTTAACAACAAATATCCAAAATATACCCGGAATTATCATAAGTATGCACTGAGCATTGTATTGTGGATGGTTCAGTGTGAAACTAAGATCAACCCATAATATAGGCTAAATCCTGTGCTATTTAACACCGCGGGGTACTTTAGGAAGGAGGAGTCGAAGTTATGCATATTCAAAATTCATGTTGGTTGATGAATGGACATCTCTTGTCAAATTGCTTTTTATCCACATATTTAATAGGATTTATGACACAATTCATTTCTATCTATTTATATATTTTTGCAAACATATACTAAGTGACGTGTTAACTTAGTTTTGGAGTTCCACTTTTCTTAAAACAATAATTTTTGCTAATGCGCGGCTTAGTTTTACATATATTATGCTTAAGTTACGAATATTTTAAACATCATGGAAGGTGTTAGTATTTGTTAATGATGTAATTTTGTCTTATATTGTTATGCTTGAAAACTACTATGGTTCACATGTATATAATTAATTAATTTTTAATCTCCTATTAAAGATTTCCCATTAAACCCTTTTTTGCTATAGCTTAAGGGGCTGTTTGGGCCCGATTTTTTCACCCAAAAAATTGATTTTTTGACTGTTATTTTACTATTTTAGCCGTCATATTTGACTTCTTCTCTCACAGGTGGATCCTACTTTTCTCCTAACAGTCAAAAAATCAATTCTCAAAATCACTCCTAAACAGGCTCTAAATCGTAAATTCAAATTCAAATCAAAGTCAACAATTTATGTTAATCATACGTTTTGTGGGATATACAACTTTTCAACCACACATTTCAATATTTTTTATCAAAATTTATTGAAAATTAATTTTTTATCGATACCAAATAAGGAGTCAAGATCGATTGTCCAATTTTGCTGTCCATCTCTTGACATGCCATCAATAATTAATATGTTACCCTCATTAACTTCACTACCAACCTACTAAATTAATGATGTGTCAAAAATTAATAGGATGAACAGTAAAATGATCAACAAAATGGAACAGCAGATCTCACTCCCAAATAAGGGCTTAACCTTTTTTGACTCTCTTATCTTCCCTCTGCCCAATACTTGGGTCGAGGTTGAAAATTTACGTAAGTGGGTGTGGGACCTATATCTTTTGCGTGAGGTTGGGAATGGGATGCAAACATGACATAAAACAAAGATTTCATAGTCATCCCACAAAGATCCTTGTGGGAAAACATTTTTTCTTTTCGACTTTTCCCACCAGCCGCTTGAAAATCTTGTGCTTCCTTTTTTAAGTCCTTGATTGGCCCTCATTTTTAGGAAATGAAAATAGGTATAATAATTTTTTTTTTTTGAAAAATGAACAGTTGAAAAGGAAAGAAAATTTTCGATTTACGTGTAATATTATGTTATAAAAAATTGTGGTTGAAAATAAGAGAGATAAAAAATGAAATGTAATTTAATGAGTGTCAAACGGGCGCTAAAACACAAAGACCAATCAACATAGTACAAGACAAAGACATTACATTTTCCCCACCCCTTCTTCTCTTTTTATATAGAGTAAATTTCATCTTCTCCAGCATTTTATAAATGTAACATTTATTTTCTAATCATTTATTGCAGTCATATCTCTAACCTTTTGAAAACGGTAGCGCCCACATCTCAAGTTAATGGAAAATGTTTATTTGGAAGTTAAAATGGCTATGCAACACATTTATCCCCTATGTGGTAGAGATATTTTTTTTTTAAAAAATAAACTTTGCAAAAAGTGGTTTTTTTAGAATTCAAAATACAAAAGAGGGGTGAATGCTTTAATTTGTTTTGCCATTTTTTTATCTGGCAAGTGATCTTTGTGGTAGCGGGGACAGAATTCGAAAGGCTAGCTCGATGATTGAGGGCTTACAGAGCCACGGGATTGGACGTTACTTCTTAATTTTATTTTATTTTTTGCTTTTTTGAGGACGTGGTTGAAAAGTAGAGAAAATTTTATGTTTATGTGTGAAATTAGTTTAAAGAAAATATATAATTGAAAATGAGTTTTAGAAAACGGGGATCAAACAAGGCCTTAGTGGGATTGAAACAAAATATTAAAAATGTTCAAACAAAATAATTCCAACTATGACTTCAAGTTTTATTTACATATCCGAATAGGGTAAAATTCCTTTGTATCGATGAAACATATCTCCTTGCCTTTTTAATCCATCATCGGCATCACTCAAGTATTCGTGATTCTTTAATGTTCAAATATACATTTTCCGAGGATACGAGTACAATAAATGATAAGTTGTGGTCATCGACGTCATTTGAACGTCACATGACTATTTAACTTTCAAATAAATATTTTTTTAAGGATACGAGTGTAGTAAATAGTAGGTTGGGATATAGACATCATGCTTACGAAAGGTTCGAACTCGCGTTGGAATTTTCCTTGTAGACCCACAATGTATAATTTTGAGTCGTTGAGTAGGGAAGATGACCATTATGACTGAGATGTTGACCTTAAATAAGAAAACAAATTTAGAAATGGAAAAAATGGACATCTTAGTACACGTGTGTGTGTCCCTACCCATCTTAATCAAACTATAATATGTTTTATGTCCCTTTCACACAGCCAATTGCCATTGTTAAATTATTGAATACAATTTTTCGAGAGGGTGTTTGATGGGGACTAAAATTATACGGGTGTTTGGTATTAATTTTTCATCCAAAAAATTAATTTTTACCGTTATTTTACTATTCAAAACATCATTTTTTATCATTTCTCTTACAGGTAGGACCAACTTTTCTCTCCAATGGTCAAAAAATCAATTTTCAAAATCACTACTAAACAAGTCCTAGATTTCTTTAGTAGATTATGATAAAAGTTTTTGAAATGTGTGGTTAAAAAATTATGGAACTCATGAAAAATATAATTAATATTGATTTTTTGACTTTAACTTATATTAAAATTAGATTTTAATTCGTACCAAACAGACTCATAACCAAAAAAGCTTTTCAATTTTTCCATTTGTACAAAAGAACCCTATCAGAAAATTCACAATGTTTGTGGCCCACTCGAATAAAAAAATGGCCAAAAAAATAATCTTCCCTCACCACCTATTGTGAGGTGTCAGTAGCGATTCTTTGCACCGAGCAAGCTTGAACAATTGAAGTCTTGAATTCTGTCTATAAATGATAGTTATTTAATCCTTTCATGTATTGCATACAAATTACATTTGATATATTAGTACATGACCATCGATCAGGGGCGGATCCATTAAGGGTCAAGCAGGGTCGGTCGTTTTCACCGAATTTTCAAAAACCTTCGATTGGACTTTTTTTAAATTTTAAGATTTTTTTGGTCTCTTTCTTGATTTATTTTAGCTCGTTTTCTATCTCACCTCCACTGAATCATAATTCTATGTCCGCCCCTACCATCTATGCGAATGCCTAATCATCTATTAGCAATCACAGAGAAAAGACAGGCAGAGCAATTTCATAGATATTAGTCAAAAAAGTATCCTTTTATCATATTTCATCACAAATTTCGTGACTAAAGAGTTGTCATAATTGTAAACCTTGGAACAGCATATTCTTCTTTCCTAATTTTATTAGGTCAGAGGAAAAACAGTTGAAGTTTCTGTTTAATTAAAAAATGATTCATGGTAGGGACAATATGTTCTTTCTAGACAATGAATAATTCGTATTTGCATTTTATATACAAATTAATAATACAAAATATCCAATCGTATCTTTGTGTACAGTGACTTAAAAATTAATTTATAATGAGAATAATTCACGGGTGGAGATTTGTTTTTGGAGTGATCTTTAAATTTTTTAGCTATGGACAACAAAAGGAGTGGTTTTGCCTTTATATTTATATTTTATAAATTGTTTCGATATTGCTCTTACTTTAAGAAAATTGTCATTTTACGATGAAATTCTAATGACAGACGTAACATTTGTAGTTATATCTTCGAAGTTAGATATTTTATGATAAGTTGCACTAATTAAAGTGTTGGAGGCTCTTGTCTCTATATTGATCCATGTCATTTATGATTGTGGCACTTTCAAAGATTGCAATCTACTCGAAAAAATAATCAAAATTCATCTTCCAAAGTACTTTCGTGCGCAGAAAGGGAGGCATGAACACTATGAAAAGTGAATTATTTACTTTAAATATACTATTTTTATAATTCAATATTCTTTTAAATTGGATTCCCTAAGTGCACCCATCAAGGAATCACTTCAGTCAAAAAAACTTAAGGACAAAACTTGTACAATTAGTACTCTTTTTTGTGTGGAGATGCCTTTTTAAAAGGTTGAACTCCAACCTTGAGAGTTCCCACCGTCCCGCCTTGCTCTTAAAATTTTGTGAGGAAGGTAAATCGAAGGATGTACCCCATCATGTCAAGGAACAAGAACTGTCTGTACATTGTATTTACAGGAAGTCCAATTTCATATCTCAAGAATCGAAAAAAAAAAAAAATTGGGTTTTGCATGCAACTATGTACATTGCATCTAGGAACAAAAAAAAAAAAAAAAAAAAAAAACAACTATGTACATTGCATCTAGGAACACAAAAAAAATTGGGTTTTGTATATATTGCTATTTCCAAAATCAGTATCTTATAGCAGTAGATATGATTCATATGAATTTGTCCCATTATTCTTAGTTCTCAAATTAGTCGACACACCGTCTTTTAGATAGGTTGCACGAAAATAGCTACGAATTATATAATGCAAATACTTAGATTGGTAAGATATTGAACGTTGTGGATTCGTTTTATAAAAAAAGGTGTAGTTTTTTTTAATGTAATCATTAATTCAATAATGTCATTGACCAAGAATTATAATTATTTGTTAATTTTTTTAGTGAAAAGTTTAAAGCCTAGTATTAAGGTTGTTCATCGTCGAAATCCATATGGAAC
>NW_019263494.1:13168-15488 GCF_002742605.1 Olea europaea var. sylvestris
CTTGAGAAATAATAAGTTGAACTCATTTAAGTTGTAAGATTGACATGACATTTAAAAAAAATTGAGAAATATGCTCATTACTTTTATTTTGTTGAAAATAATAGAATCACTTGAGCTTTCATCAACTTTATATCAAATAATCTATGTCATTTCAATAGTTCTTTGTCACGTGATCTACTTTTCTTGCGTACTTTAAAGATCCAATGCTTAAGGATGAAAGGTCATCGAGAATAACACTTGTACCGTTACTGAGATTAAAAGTTCTAAGAAAATGATATAAGTGCCATTTAGAGGATAAAAAGGTCATTAAGAACAGCACTTGTACCGTTACTGATATGAAAACGTCACTTGTGCCGTTCTGTCTATAAATACGAGTATAAGCAGCCACAACCCATCTATGTCTCGAAAACCAATAAGTTAAATTCATCTCAATTGCAAGATGAACATGCCATTTATAAAAGTTGAAAGATGTGCTCATTAATTATATTTCTAACACATTAATACATTTACTTGTGATTTTACTAACTCGATATTATATAATCTATATCAATTCAACTGTTCTTTGTCACTTGATCAACATTTTTGACGTTCTTAAGTTAGAGTATTTAATGTTGAGGTCGTTGAGTTGGAAAAGAAGCAACATATTTGAAAAATCAACAAAACGGCACAAGAGCTGTTAAATGACACTTGTGTTGTTCTGTATATAAATATAAGTATACATAACTACGACCTATCCATGCTCCGAGAACTAATAAGTTGTACTCATTTTCGTTGCAAAATGGACACATCATTTCTAAAAGTTGAGAGATGTGCACATTTCAGTTGCACAAGTGACGTTTTAACTATATACAAACTTGTTCATGAGAGCAGCACAAGAGAAGTTAAGAAATCCAATACATGTGGTCATTACGAAGAAAATGAAGCAAAGTATTGGAGAAATCAACAGAACGGCATAAGTGTCATTAAACGACACTTGTATCGTTCTTTCCATAAACAAGAATACAAGCAGACACGACCTGTCTAATTCATTTATATGGCAAGTGGACATGTCATTTATAAAATTTGAAAGATATGCTCATTAATTATATTTATTAACAAATGTAGATAATGACTTATGATATCACCGACTTAATATCATATAACATAGATCAATTCTTCCGATATTTGTCACTTAACTAACATTTCTGACTTTCTTAAGTTAGGGATCCAATGCTTGATGTTGTTTCGGTAAAAAAGAAGTAAAATATTGGAGAAATCATCATAACAGCACAAGTGCCTTTAAATGTCACTTGTGTCGTTCTATTTATAAGAAAGAGTATAAGTAGCCACGACCCATCCGAGTCCAATAATCAATAAACTGAACTCATTTAAGTTATAAGATGGACATGCCCTTTACAAAATTTGAGAAATATGCGCATCAATTATATTTTCTAACGAATGTAGATAATGATTGTGATTTCACTGACTCGATATCATATAATCTCTGTCAATTCTGTCGTTATTTGTCACATAATCAACGTTCTGATTTTCTTAAGTTAGAAGTCCAATGCTTGATGTCGTTGCGGTGAAAAAAAAAACAAAATATTGAAGAAATCATCATAACGGCACAAGTGCCATTAGACGACACGTGTGTCATTTAGTCTATAAATACGAGAATAAGCATTCACGACCCATTCGAGCCTCAATAATTGATAAACTGAACTCATTAAATTTTAAGATGGACATGACATTCACAAAATTTGAGAGATGCTCATTAATTACATTTTATAATCATTGTAGATAATGCTTTGTGATTTCCTCAACTCGATATCATACAATTTATGTCAATTCTATTGATATTTGTCACATAACTAATATTTTCAACTTTTTTAAGTTCGGGAATCCAATGCTTGAGGTCGTTATGGTGAAAACGAAGTAAAATATTAGAGAAATCCACATAATGACAAAAGTCTAGTTAAACAACACGTGTGTCATTCTGTTTATAAACACAAATATGAGCACCCACGACCTGTTCGAGTCTTGATAATCGATAAGTTGAACTCATTTAAGTTGTAAGATGGACATGACGTTTACAAAATTTGTGAGATACTCATCAATTATATTTTCTAACGAATGTAGATAATACCTTGTAATTTCTCTGACTTGATATCATACAATCTATGTCAATTCTATCGATATTTGTCATATAACTAACATTTTCAACTTTCTTATGTTTGGAAATCCAATACTTGAGGTCATTATTGTGAAAATGAAGTAAAATATTGGATAAATCAATATAACGACAAAAGTGCCGTTAAACAACACCTGTGTCATTCTGTTT
>NW_019263495.1:0-15485 GCF_002742605.1 Olea europaea var. sylvestris
GTTCTTATGGGCGCAAAACGGACACCGTGTGCAAAAGTTACGCCCAATTCTTCGTCCGTCGACTCTCCAAGCGTTCTAAATATACAAGCGCTCGTTCTTTCGAAAAATGGCCAAAATCCCTCGTACATCACGACGAAGTGGTGAGTTCAATCCAAAACGATCTCTACATTTCCAAAAAGTACTTATGGGTCCAAAACGGACACCGTGTGCAAAAGTTACGCTCAATGCTTCGTACGCCGACAATCGAAGCGTTCTAAATGTGCAAGTGCTCATTCTTTCAAAAAATGGTCGAAATCCCACATACGTCACGATGAAGTGATGAGTTCAATCCAAAACGGCCGCAACATTTCCAAAAAGTTCTCATGGGCCCAAAACGGACACCGTGTGCAAAAGTTACGCTCAATTCTTCGTCCGCCGTCTCTCCAAGCGTTCTAAATATGGAAGTGCTCATTCTTTCGAAAAATGGCCAAAATCCCTCTTACGTCACGATGAAGTGGTGAGTTCAATCCAAAATGGTCGCTACATTTCCAAAAAGTACTTATGGGCGCGAAACGGACACCGTGTGCAAAAGTTACGCTCAGTTCTTCGTTCGCCGACTCTCCAAGCGTTCTAAATATACAAGGGCTCGTTCCTTCGAAAAATGGCCAAAATCACTCGTACGTCACGATGAAGTTGTGAGTTCAATCCAAAACGGTAACTAAATTTCCAAAGAGTTCTTATGGGCGCAAAACGGACACCGTGTGCAAAAGTTACGCCCAATTCTTCGTCCGTCGACTCTCCAAGCGTTCTAAATATGCAAGTGCTCATTCTTTTGAAAAATTGCCAAAATCCCTGGTACATCACGATGAAGTGGTGAGTTCAATCCAAAACGGTCGCTACATTTCCAAAAAGTTCTTATGGGCCCAAAACAGACATCGTGTACAAAAGTTACGCTCAATTCTTCTTCCATCGACTCTCCAAGCGTTCTAAATATACAAGCACTCATTCTTTCGAAAAATGGCCAAAATCCCTCGTACGTCACGACGAAGTGGTGAGTTCAATCCAAAACGATCGTTACATTTCCAAAAAGGGCTTATGAGCCCAAAACGGACACCGTGTGCAAAAGTTACGCTCAATTCTTCGTACGCCGACAATCCAAGCGTTTCAAATATGCAAGTGCTCATTCGTTCAAAAAATCGCCAAAATCCCTCGTACGTCACGACGAAGTGGTGAGTTCAATCCAAAACGGTAGCTACATTTCCAAAAAGTTCTTATGGGCCCAAAACGGACACCTTGTGCAAAAGTTGCGCTCAATTCTTCGTCTGTCGACTCTCCAAGCGTTCTAAATATACAAGGGCTCATTCCTTCAAAAAATGGCCAAAATCACTCGTACGTCTTGACGAAGTGGTGAGTTCAATCCAAAACGGTCGCTACATTTCCAAAACGTGCTTATGGGCCCAAAACGGACACCGTGTGCAAAAATTACGCTCAATTCTTCTTACGCCGACAATCCAAGCGTTCCAAATATGCAAGTGCTCATTCTTTTGAAAAATGGCCGAAATCTCTCATACGTCTCGACGAAGTGGTGAGTTCAATCCAAAACGGTCGCTACATTTTCGAAAAGTTCTTATGGGCCCAAAACGGACACCGTGTGCAAAAGTTACGGTCAATTCTTCGTTCGCGGACTCTCCAAGCATTCTAAATATACAAGTGCTCATTCTTTAGAAAAATTACCAAAATCCCTCGTACGTCACGATGAAGTGGTGAGTTCAATCCAAAACGATCGCTACCTTTCCAAAAAGTACTTATGGGCCGAAAACGGATACCGTGTGCAAAAGTTACGCTCAATTTTTCGTACGTCGACAATCCAAGCGTTCCAAATATGCAAGTGCTCATTCTTTCGAAAAATTGCCAAAATCCCTCGTACGTCTCGACGAAGTGGTGAGTTCAACCCAAAACGGTCGCTACATTTCCAAAAAGTTCTTATGGGCCCAAAACAGACACCGTGTGCAAAAGTTACGCTCAATTCTTCGTCCGCCGACTCTCCAAGCGTTCTAAATATACAAGCGCTCATTCCTTCGAAAAATGGCCAAAATCTCTCGTACGTCACGACGAAGTAGTGAGATCAATCTAAAACGGTCGCTGCATTTCCAAAACTTACTTATGGGCCCAAAACGGACACCGTGTGCAAAACTTACGCTCAATTCTTCGTACGCCGACAATCCAAGCGTTCCAAATATGCAAGTGCTCATTCTTTCGAAAATGGTCGAAATCCGTCATACGTCATGACGAAGTGGTGAGTTCAATCAAAAACGGTCGCTACATTTCCAAAAAGTTCTTATGGACCCAAAACGGACACCGTGTGCAAAAGTTACGCTCAATTCTTCGTCGGTCGACTCTCCAAGCATTCTAAATATGCAAGTGCTCATTCTTTAGAAAAATCGCCAAAATCCCTCGTACGTCACGATGAAGTGGTGAGTTCAATCCAAAACGGTCGCTACATTTCCAAAACGTACTTATGGGCCCAAAATGGACACCGTGTGCAAAAGTTACTCTTAATTCTTCGTCCACCGGCTCTTCAAGCATTCTAGATATACAGGTGCTCATTCCTTCGAAAAATGGCCAAAATCACTCGTACGTCACGATAAAGTTGTGAGTTCAATCCAAAACGGTCGCTACATTTCCAAATAGTACTTAAGGGCGCAAAACGGACACCGTGTTTAAAAGTTACGCTCAATTCTTCGTCCGTCGACTCTCCAAGCGTTCTAAATATGCAAGTGCTCATTCTTTTGAAAAATCGCCAAAATCCCTCTTACATCACGAGAAGTGGTGAGTTCAATCCAAAACGGTCGCTACACTTCCAAAAAGTTCTTATGGGCCCAAAATGGACACCGTGTGCAAAAGTTACGCCCAATTCTTCGTCCGCCGGCTCTCCAAGCATTCTAAATATACAAGCACTCATTCCTTCGAAAAATGACCAAAATCACTCGTACGTCACGACGAAGTGGTGATTTCAATCCAAAACAGTCGCTACATTTCCAAAACATACTTGTGGGCCCAAAACGGACACCGTGTGCAAAAGTTACGCTCAATTCTTCGTACGCCGACAATCTAATCGTTCCAAATATGCAAGTGCTCATTCTTTTGAAAAATGGCCGAAATCCCTCATACGTTACGATGAAGTGGTGAGTTCAATCCAAAAAGGTCGCTACATTTCCAATATGCTCTTTGGGCCCAAAACGGACACCGTGTGCAAAAGTTACGCTCAATTCTTCGTACGTCGACAATCCAAGCGTTCCAATTATGCAAGTGCTCATTCTTTCGAAAAATGGCTGAAATCCCTCGTACATCAGGACGAAGTGGTGAGTTCATTCCAAAACGGTCGCTACATTTCCAAAAAGTACTTATGGGCCAAAAATGAACGTCGTGTGCAAAAGTTACGCTCAATTCTTCGTACGCCGACAATCCAAGCGTTCCAAATATGTAAGTGCTCATTCCTTCCAAAAATGGCCGAAAACCCTCATATGTCACGACGAAGTGGTGAGTTCAATCCAAAATGGCCGCAACATTTCCAAAAAGTTCTAATGGGCCTAAAACGGACACTGTGTGCAAAAGTTACGCTCAATTCTTTGTCCACCGGCTCTTCAAGCGTTCTAAATATACAGGTGCTCATTCCTTCGAAAAATGGCCAAAATCACTCGTACGTCACGATGAAGTTGTGAGTTCAATCCAAAATGGTCGCTACATTTCCAAAAAGAACTTAAGGGCGCAAAACGGACACCGTGTGCAAAATTTACACTCAATTCTTCATCCGTCTACTCTCCAAGCGTTCTAAATATGCAAGTGCTCATTCTTTCGAAAAATTGCCAAAATCCCTCATACGTCATGACAAAGTGGTTAGTTCAATCCAAAATGGTCGCTACATTTTTGAAAAAGTTCTTATGGGCCCAAAACGGACACCACGTGCAAAAGTTACGCTCAATTCTTCGTCCGCCGGCTCTCCCAGAGTTATAAAGATACAAGCGGTCATTCCTTTGAAAAATGGCCAAAATCACTCGTACGTCACGACGACGTGGTGAGTTCAATCCAAAACGGCCGCAACATTTCCAAAAAGTTCTAATGGGCCCAAAACGGACACCGTGTGCAAAAGTTACGCTCAATTCTTCGTCCGCCGGCTCTCCCAGAGTTATAAAGATACAAGCGGTCATTCCTTTGAAAAATGGCCAAAATCCCTCGTACGTCACGATGAAGTTGTGTGTTCAATCCAAAATGGTCGCTACATTTCCAAAAAGTACTTATGGGCCCAAAACGGACACCGTGTGCAAAAGTTACGCTCAATTCTTCGTCCGCCGGCTCTCCCAGAGTTATAAAGATACAAGCGGTCATTCCTTTGAAAAATGGCCAAAATCACTCGTACGTCACGACGACGTGGTGAGTTCAATCCAAAACGGTCGATACATTTCCAAAAAGTATTTAAGGGCACAAAACGGACACCGTGTGCAAAAGTTACGCTCAATTCTTCGTCCGCCGACTCTCCAAGCATTTTAAATATGCAAGTGCTCATTCTTTAGAAAAATCGCCAAAATCCCTCGTACGTCACGACGAAGTGGTGAGTTCAATCCAAAACCGTCGCTACACTTCCAAAAAGTTCTTGTGGGCCCAAAACGGACACCGTGTGCAAAAGTTACGCTCAATTCTTCGTCCGTCGGCTCTCCTAGCATTCTAAATATACATGCGCTCCTTCCTTTGAAAAATGGCCAAAATCACTCGTACCTCACGACAAAGTGGTGAGTTCAATCCAAAACGTTCGCTACATTTCCAAAAAGTACTTATGGGCCCAAAACGGACATCGTGTACAAAAGTTACGCTCAATTCATCGTACGCCGACAATCCAAGCGTTCCAAATATGCGAGTACTCATTCATACAAAAAATGGCCGAAATCCCTCATACGTAACGACGAAGTGGTGAGTTCAATCCAAAACGGCCGCTACATTTCCAAAAAGTTCTTATGGGCCCAAAACGGACGACTTGTACAAAAGTTACGCTCAATTCTTCGTCCGCCGACAATCCAAGCGATCCAAATATGCAAGTGCTCATTCTTTTGAAAAATGGACAAAATCCCTCATACGTCACGATGAAGTGGTGAGTTCAATCCAAAACGGTCGCTACATTTCCAAAAAGTACTTTTGAGCCCAAAACGGATACCGGGTGCAAAAGTTACGCTCAATGCTTCGTCCGCCGACTCTCCAAACATTCTAAATATGCAAGTGCTCATTCTTTAGAAAAATCACCAAAATCCCTCGTACGTCACGACGAAGTGGTGAGTTCAATCCAAAAACGGTCGCTACATATCCAAAAAGTTCTTATGGGCCCAAAACGGACACCGTGTGCAAAAGTTACGCTCAATTGTTCGTCCGCCGACTCTCCAAGCGTTCTAAATGTACAAGCGCTCCTTCTTTCGAAAAATGGCCAAAATCCCTCGTACATCACGACGAAGTGGTTAGTTCAATCCAAAACAGTCGCTACATTTCCAAAAAATACTTGTGGGCCCAAAACGGACACCTTGTGCAAAAGTTACGCTCAATTCTTCGTACGCCAGCAATCCAAGCGTTCCAAATATACAAGTGCTCATTCTTTCGAAAAATGGCCGAAATCCCTCATACGTTACGATGAAGTGGTGAGTTCAATCCAAAAAGGTCGCTACATTTCCAATATGCTCTTTGGACCCAAAACGGACACCGTGTGCAAAAGTTACGCTCAATTCTTCGTACGTCGACAATCCAAGCGTTCCAAATATGCAAGTGCTCATTCTTTCGAAAAATGGCTGAAATCCCTCGTACATCAGGATGAAGTGGTGAGTTCAATCCAAAACGGTCGCTACATTTCCAAAAAGTACTTTTGGGCCCAAAACGGACACCGGGTGCAAAAGTTACGCTCAATGCTTCGTCCGCCGACTCTCCAAACATTCTAAATATGCAAGTGCTCATTCTTTAGAAAAATTGCCAAAATCCCTCGTACGTCACGACGAAGTGGTGAGTTCAATCCAAAACGGTCGCTACATTTCCAAAAAGTTCTTATGGGCCCAAAACGGACACGTGTGTAAAAGTTACGCTCAATTCTTCGTACGCCGACAATCCAAGCGATCCAAATATGCAAGTGCTCATTCTTTTGAATAATGCCAAAATCCCTCATACGTCATGACGAAGTGGTGAGTTCAATCCAAAACGGTCGCTACATTTCCAAAAAGTACTTTTGGGCCCGAAACGGACACCGGGTGCAAAAGTTACGCTCAATGCTTCGTCCGCCGACTCTCCAAACATTCTAAATATGCAAGTGCTCATTCTTTAGAAAAATTGCCAAAATCCCTCGTACGTCACGACGAAGTGGTGAGTTCAATCCAAAACGGTCGCTACATTTCCAAAAAGTTCTTATGGGCCCAAAATGGACATCGTGTGCAAAAGTTACCCTCAATTCTTCGTCCGCCGACTCTCCAAGCGTTCTAAATATACAACGGCTCCTACTTTCAAAAAATGGCAAAAATCCATCGTACGTCACGATGATGTTGTGTGTTCAATCCAAAACGGTCGCTACATTTCCAAAAAGTACTTATGGGCCCAAAATGGACACGTGTGAAAAGTTACGCTCAATTCTTCGTTCGCCGACAATCCAAACGATCCAAATATGCAAGTGCTCATTCTTTTGAAAAATGGCCAAAATCCCTCATACGTCACGACGAAGTGGTGAGTTCAATCCAAAACGGTCGCTACATTTTCAAAAAGTACTTACGGGCCAAAAACGGACACCGAATGCAAAAGTTACGCTCAATACTTCGTACGCCAACAATCCAAACGATCCAAATATGCAAGTGCTCATTCTTTTGAAAAATGGCCAAAATCCCTCATACGTCACGACGAAGTGGTGAGTTCAATCCAAAACGGTCGCTACATTTCCAAAAAGTACTTATGGGCCCAAAACGGACACGTGTGCAAAAGTTACGCTCAATTCTTCGTACGCCAACAATCCAAACGATCCAAATATGCAAGTGCTCATTCTTTTGAATAATGCCAAAATCCCTCATACGTCACGACGAAGTGGTGAGTTCAATCCAAAACGGTCGCTACATTTCCAAAAAGTACTTTTGGGCCCGAAACGGACACCGGGTGCAAAAGTTACGCTCAATGCTTCGTCCGCCGACTCTCCAAACATTCTAAATATGCAAGTGCTCATTCTTTAGAAAAATCGCCAAAATCCCTCGTACGTCATGACGAAGTGGTGAGTTCAATCCAAAACGGTCGCTACATTTCCAAAAAGTTCTTATGGGCCCAAAACGGACACCTTGTGCAAAAGTTACGCTCAATTCTTCGTCCGCCGACTCTCCAAGCGTTCTAAATATACAAGGGCTCCTACTTTCAAAAAATGGCAAAAATCCATCGTACGTCACGATGATGTTGTGTGTTCAATCCAAAACGGTCGCTACATTTCCTAAAAGTAGTTATGGGCCCAAAACGGACACGTGTGCAAAAGTTACGCTCAATTCTTCGTACGCCGACAATCCAAACGATCCAAATATGCAAGTGCTCATTCTTTTGAAAAATGGCCAAAATCCCTCATACGTCACGACGAAGTGGTTAGTTCAATCCAAAACGGTCGCTACATTTCCAAAAAGTTCTTATGGGCCCAAAACGGACACCGTGTCTAAAAGTTACGCTCAATTCTTCGTCCGCAGACTCTCCAAGCGTTCTAAATATACAAGGGCTCCTTCTTTCAAAAAATGGCAAAAATCCATCGTACGTCACGATGATGTTGTGTGTTCAATCCAAAACGGTCGCTACATTTCCAAAAAGTACTTATGGGCCCAAAACGGACACGTGTGCAAAAGTTACGCTCAATTCTTCGTACGCCAACAATCCAAACGCCAAAATCCCTCATACGTCACGACGATGTGGTTAGTTCCATCCAAAACGGTCGCTACATTTCCAAAAAGTTCTTATGGGCCCAAAACGGACACCTTGTGCAAAAGTTACGCTCAATTCTACGTCCGCCGACTCTCCAAGCGTTCTAAATATACAAGCGCTCATTCCTTCGAAAAATGGCCAAAATCACTCATACGTCACGACGAAGTGGTGATTTCAATCCAAAACGGTCGATACATTTCCAAAAAGTACTTATGGGCGCAAAACGGACACCGTGTGCAAAAGTTGAGCTCAATTCTTCGTCCGCCGAATCTCCAAGCGTTCTAAATATACAAGTGCTCATTCTTTCAAAAAATCGCCCAAATCCCTCTTACGTCACGATGAAGTGGTGAGTTCAATCCAAAACGGTCGCTACATTTCCAAAAAGTTCTTATGGGCCCAAAACGGACACCGTATGCAAAAGTTATGCACAATTCTTCATCCGCCGGCTCTCCAAGCGTTCTAAATATACAAGCGCTCCTTCCTTCAAAAAATGGCCAAAATCACTCGTACGTCACGACAAAGTGGTGAGTTCAATCCAAAACGGTCGCTACATTTCCAAAAAGTACTTATGGGCCCAAAACGGACATCGTGTGCAAAAGTTACGCTCAATTCTTCGTAAATCGACAATCCAAGCGTTCCAAATATGCAACTGCTCAGTCTTTCAAAAATTGGCCGAAATCCCTTATATGGTGAGTTCAATCCAAAGCGGTCGCTACATTTCCAAAAAGTTCTTATGGGTCTAAAACGGACAACGTGTGCAAAAGTTACGCTCAATTCTTCGTCCGCTGACTCTCCAAGCGTTCTATATATGCAAGTGCTCATTCTTTCCAAAAATGGCCTAAATCCCTCGTACGTCACGATGAAGTTGTGTGTTCAATCCAAAACGGTCGCTACATTTCCAAAAAGCACTTATGGGCCCAAAACGGACACGTGTGCAAAAGTTACGCTCAATTCTTCGTACGCCGACAATCCAAGCGTTCCAAATATGCAAGTGCTCATTCTTTCAAAAAACATCCGAAATCCCTCATACGTTACGACGAAGTGGTGAGTTCAATCCAAAACGGTCGCTCCATTTCCAATAAGCTCATATGGGCCCAAAACGGACACCGTGTGCAAAAGTTACGCCCAATTCTTCGTACGCCGACAATCCAAGCGTTCTAAATATGCAAGTGCTCATTCTTTCGAAAAATTTCCGAAATCCCTCGTACGTCAGGACGAAGTGGTGTGATCAATCCGAAACTGTCGCTACATTTCAAAAAAGTACTTATGGGCCCAAAATGGACACGTGTGCAAAAGTTACACTCAATTCTTCGTACGCCGACAATCCAAGCGATCCCAACATGCAAGTGCTCATTCTTTTGAAAAATGGCCGAAATCCCTCATACGTCACGATGAAGTGGTGAGTTCAATCCAAAACGGTCGCTACATTTCCAAAAAGTACTTATGGACCCAAAACGGACATCGGGTGCAAAAGTTACGCTCAATTCTTCGTCCGTCGACTCTCCAAGCATTCTAAATATACAAGTGCTCATTCTTTCAAAAAATGGCCAAAATCCTTCATACGTCACGACGAAGTGGTGAGTTTAATCCAAAACGGTCGCAACATTTCTAAAAAGTACTTATGGGCCCAAAACGGACACCGTGTGCAAAAGTTACGCTCAATTCATCGTACGCCGACAATCTAAGCGTTCCAAATTTGCAAGTGCTCATTCTTTCGAAAAATAGCCAAAATCCCTCGTACGTCATGACGAAGTGGTGAGTTCAATCCAAAACAGTCGTACCATTACCAAAAAGTTCTAATGGGCCCAAAACGGACACCGTGTGCAAAAGTTACGCTCAATTCTTCGTCCACCGGCTCTCCAAGCGTTCTAATTATACAAGTGCTCATTCCTTCGAAAAATGGCCAAAATCACTCGTGCGTCACGATGAAATTGTGAGTTCAATCCAAAACGGTCGCTACATTTCCAAAAAGTACTTACGGGCCAAAAATAGACGTCATGTGCAAAAGTTACGCTCAATTCTTCATACGCCGACAATCCAAGCGTTCCAAATATTCAAGTGCTCATTCTTTCCAAAAATGGCCGAAATCCCTCATACGTCACGACGAAGTGGTGAGTTTAATCCAAAACGGCCGCAACATTTCCAAAAAGTTCTCATGGGCCCAAAACGGACACCGTGTGCAAAAGTTACGCTCAATTCTTCGTCCGCCGACTCTCCAGGCGTTCTAAACATGCTAGTGCTCATTCTTTCGAAAAATGGCCAAAATCCCTCATACGTCAAGATGAAGTGGTGAGTTCAATCCAAAATGGTCGCTACATTTCGAAAAAGTACTTATGGGCGCAAAACGGACACCGTGTGCAAAAGTTACGCTCAATTCTTCGTTCGTCGACTCTCCAAGCGTTCTAAATATGAAAGTGCTCATTCCTTTGAAAAATTACCAAAATCCCTCATACGTCTCGATGAAGTGGTGTGTTCAATCCAAAACGGTCGATAAATTTCCAAAAAGAACTTACGGGCGCAAAACGGACACCGTGTGCAAAAGTTACGCTCAATTCTTCGTCCGCCAACTCTCCAAGCGTTCTAAATATGCAAGTGCTCATTCTTTCGAAAAATTGCCAAAATCCCTCGTACGTCACGACGAAGTGGTGAGTTCAATCCAAAACGGTCGCTACATTTCCAAAAAGTTCTTATGGGCCCAAAACGGACAACGGGTGCAAAAGTTACGCTCAATTCTTCATCCACCGACCCTCCAAGCATTCTAAATATGCAAGTGCTCATTCTTTAGAAAAATCGTGAAAATCCCTCATACGTCACGATGAAGTGGTGAGTTAAATCCAAAACGGTCTCCACATTTCCAAAAAGTTCTTATGGGCCAAAAATGGACACCGTGTGCAAAAGTTACGCTCAATTCTTCATCCGTTGACTCTCCAAGAGTTTTAAATACACAAGTGCTCATTCTTTCGAAAAATGGCCAAAATCCCTCGGATGTCACGATGAAGTGGTGAGTTCAATCCAAAACGGTCGCTACATTTCCAAAAAGTACTTATGGGCCCAAAACGGACACCGTGTGCAAAAGTTACGCTCAATTCTTCGTCCGCCGACTCTCCAAGCGTTCTAAATATACAAGGGCTCCTTCTTTCAAAAAATGGCAAAAATCCATCGTACGTCACGATGATGTTGTGTGTTCAATCCAAAACGGTCGCTACATTTCCAAAAAGTTCTTATGGGCCCAAAACGGACACCGTGTGCCAGAGTTACGCTCAATTCTTCGTCCACCGATTCTCCAAGTGTTCTAAATATGTAAGTGCTCATTCTTTCGAAAAATCACCAAAATCCCTCGTACGTCACGATGAAGTTGTGTGTTCAATCCAAAACGGTCGCTACATTTCCAAAAAGTACTTATGGGCGCAAAATGGACGTGCAAAAGTTACGCTCAATTCTTCGTCCGTCGACTCTCCAAGCGTTCTAAATATGCAAGTGCTCCTTCTTTTGAAAAATTGCCAAAATCCCTCGTACGTCACGACAAAGTGATGAGTTCAATCCAAAACGGTCGCTACATTTCAAAAAAGTTCTTATGGGCCCAAAACGGACACCGTGTGCAAAATTTACGCTCAATTCTTCGTCCGCCGGCTCTCCAAGCGTTCTAAATATACAAGCGCTCATTCCTTCGAAAAATGACCAAAATCACTCGTACGTCATGACAAAGTGGTGAGTTCAATCCAAAACGGTCGCTACATTTCCAAAAAGTTCTTATGGGCCCAAAACGGACACCGTGTGCCAAAGTTATGCTCAATTCTTCGTCCACAGACTCTCCAAGTGTTCTAAATATGCAAGTGCTCATTCTTTCAAAAAATGGCCAAAATCCATCGTACGTCACGATGAAGTCGTGTGTTCAATCCAAAACGGTCGCTACATTTCCAAAAAGTACTTATGGGCCCAAAACGGACACGTGTGCAAAAGTTACGCTCAATTCTTCGTACGCTGACAGTCCAAGCGATCCAAATATGCAAGTGTTCATTCTATTGAAAAGTGCCCAAAATCCCTCATACATCACAACGAAGTGCTGAGTTCAATCCAAAACGGTCGCTACATTTCCAAAAAGTACTTTTGGGCCCAAAACGGACACCGGGTGCAAAAGTTACGCTCAATTCTTCGTCCGGCGACTCTCCAAACATTCTAAATAGGCAAGTGCTCATTCTTTAGAAAAACCGCCAAAATCCCTCGTACGTCACGACGAAGTGGTGAGTTCAATCCAAAACGATTGCTACATTTCCAAAAAGTTCTTATAGGCCCAAAACGAACACCGTGGGCAAAAGTTACGCTCAATTCTTCGTACGCCGATAATCCAAGCATTCCAAATGTGCAAGTGCTCATTCTTTCGAAAAATGGCCAAAATCCCTCTTCCGTTACGATGAAGTGGTGAGTTCAATCCAAAACGGTCGCTACATTTCCAATAAGTTCTTATGGGCCCAAAACGGATACCGTGTGCAAAAGTTACGCTCAATTCTTCGTACGCCGACAATCCAAGTGTTCCAAATATGCATTCTTTCCAAAAAGGGTGGAAATCCCTCATACGTCATGGCTAAGTGGTGAGTTCAAACCAAAACGGTCGCTACATTTCCAAAAAGTACTTATGGGTGCAAAACGGACACCGCGTGCAAAAGTTACATCCAATTCTTCATCCGCCGACTCTCCAAGCGTTCTAAATATGCAAGTGCTCATTCTTTCGAAAAATCACCAAAATCCCTCGTACGTCACGACGAAGTGGTGTGTTCAATCCAAAACGGTCGCTACATTTCCAATAAGTTCATATGGGCCAAAAACGGACACCGTGTGCAGAAGTTACGATCAATTCTTCGTACGCCGACAATCCAAACGATCCAAATATGCAAGTGCTCATTCTTTTGAAAAATGGGCAAAATCCCTCGTACGTCACGACAAAGTGGTGAATTCAATCCAAAACGGTTACTTATGGGCGAAAAACGGACACCGGGTACAAAAGTTACGCTTAATTCTTAGTACGTCGACAATCCAAGCGTTCCAAATATGCAAGTGCTCATTCTTTCCAAAAATGGCCGAAATTCCTCAAACGTCACGACGAAGTGATGAGTTCAATCCAGAATGGCCGCAACATTTCCAAAAAGTTCTCATGGGCCCAAAACGGACACCGTGTGCAAAAGTTACGCTCAATTCTTCGTCTGCCGTCTCTCCAAGCATTCTAAATATGCAAGTGCTCATTCTTTAGAAAAATCGCCAAAATCCCTTGTATGTCACGACGAAGTGGTGAGTTCAATCCAAAACGGTCGCTACATTTCCAAAAAGTTCTTATGGGCCCAAAACAGACACCGTGTGCAAAAGTTACGCTCAATTCTTCGTCCGTCGACTCTCCAAGCGTTCTAAATATACAAGCCTCATTCTTTTGAAAAATGGCCAAAATCCCTCGTACGTCACGATGAAGTGGTGAGTACAATCCAAAACGGTCGCTACATTTCCAAAAAGTACTTATGGGCCCAAAATCGACACCGTGTGTAAAAGATACGCTCAATTCTTCGTACGCCGACAATCCAAGCGTTCCAAATATGCAAGTGCTCATTCTTTCGAAAAATGGCTGAAATCCGTCATACGTTACGATGAAGTGGTGAGTTCAATCCAAAACGGTCGCTACATTTCCAAAAAGTACTTATGGGCCCAAAATCGACACCGTGTGTAAAAGATACGCTCAATTCTTCGTACGCCGACAATCCAAGCGTTCCAAATATGCAAGTGCTCATTCTTTCAAAAAATGGCCGAAATCCCACGTACGTCAGGACGAAGTGGTGAGTTCAATCCAAAACGGTTGCTATATTTTCAAAAAGTACTTATGGGCCAAAAATGGACGCCGTGTGCAAAAGTTACGCTCAATTCTTCGTACGCCGACAATCCAGGCGTTCCAAATATGCAAGTGCTCATTCTTTCCAAAAATGGTCGAAATCCCTCATACGTCACGACAAAGTGGTGAGTTCAATCCAAAACGGCCGCAACATTTCCAAAAAGTTCTCATGGGCCCAAAACGGACACCGTGTGCAAAAGTTATGCTCAATTCTTCGTACGCCGACAATCCAAGCGTTCCAAATATGCAAGTGCTCATTCTTTTTAAAAATGGCCGAAATCCCTCGTACGTCATGAGGAAGTGGTGTGTTCAATCCAAAATAGTCGCACCATTTCCAAAAAGTTCTAATGGGCCCAAAACGGACACCGTGTGCAAAAGTTACGCTCAATTCTTCGTCCACCAGCTCTCCAAGCGTTCTAAATATACAAGGGCTCATTCCTTCTAAAAATGGCCAAAATCACTTGTACGTCATGATGAAGTTGTGAGTTCAATCCAAAACGATCGCTACATTTCCAAAAAGTACTTATGGGCACAAAACGGACACCGTGTGTAAAAGTTACTCTCAATTCTTCGTACGCCGACAATCCAAGCGTTCCAAATATGCAAGTGCTCATTCTTTCGAAAAATTGCCAAAATCCCTCATACGTCTTGACGAAGTGGTGAGTTCAATCCAAAACAGTCGATACATTTCCAAAAAGTTCTTATGGGCCCAAAACGGACACTGTGTACAAAAGTTACGCTTAATTCTTCGTCCACCGAGTCTCCAAGCGTTCTAAATATGCAAGTACTCATTCTTTCAAAAAATGGCCAAAATCCCTCATACTTCACGAGGAAGTGGTGAGTTCAATCCAAAACGGTCGCTACATTTCCAATAAGTTCATATGGGCCCAAAACGGACAACGGGTGCAAAAGTTACGCTCAATTCTTCATCTGCCGACCCCCCAAGCATTCTAAATATGCAAGTGCTCATTCTTTAGAAAAATCGTGAAAATCCCTCGTACGTCACGATGAAGTGGTGAGTTAAATCCAAAACGGTCTCTACATTTCCAAAAAGTTCTTATGGGCCCAAAATGGACACCGTGTGCAAAAGTTACGCTCAATTCTTCGTACGTTGACTCTCCAAGAGTTCTAAATACACAAGTGCTCATTCTTTCGAAAAATGGCCAAAATCCCTCGGACGTCACGATGAAGTGGTGAGTTCAATCCAAAACGGTCGCTACATTTCTAAAAAGTACTTATGGGCCAAAAACGATCACCGCGTGCAAAAGTTACGCTGAATTCTACATACGCCGACAATCCAAGCGTTCCAAATATGCAAGTGCTCATTCTTTCAAAAAATGGCCGAAATCCCTCATACATCATGACGAAGTGGTGAGTTCAATCCAAAACGGTCGCTACATTTCCAAAAAGTACTTATGGGCGCAAAACGGACACCGTGTGCAAAAGTTACATCCAATTCTTCATCTGCCGACTCTCCAAGCGTTTTAAATATGCAAGTGCTCATTCTTTCGAAAAATCACCAAAATCCCTCGTACGTCACGACGAAGTGGTGTGTTCAATCCAAAACGGTCGCTACATTTCCAATAAGTTCATATGGTCCAAAAACGGACACCGTGTGCAGAAGTTACGATCAATTCTTCGTACGCCGACAATCCAAACGATCCAAATATGCAAGTGCTCA
>NW_019263496.1:0-15479 GCF_002742605.1 Olea europaea var. sylvestris
AAAAATGAAAAATCACGAAGTTATCACGAAATCAAAAACCACTTTTCATTTGCTCGATTCCAATCCAATTAGACTTGCAATTCGCCAAAAATGAACAAACCCGAACTTTTCATGAAATCAAAAGCCACGTTTCATTGGCTCGATTCCAATTGAATTAGACATGCAATTCACCAAAAATGAACAAACCCAAAGTTATCATGAAATCGAAAGCCTCTTTTCATTGGCTCGATTTCGATCGAATTAGACTAGCAATTTGCCCAAAAGGAACAAACCCGAAGTTATCATGAAATCAAAAACCACTTTTCATTTGCTCGATTCCAATCGAATTAGACTTACAATTTGCCAAAAACAAACAAACCCGAAGTTATCACGAAATCAAAACCACTTTTCATTGGTTCGATTCCATTCCAATTAGACTTGCAATTCGCCAAAAACAAACAAACCTAAAGTTGTCATGAAATCAAAAACCACTTTTCATTGGCTCGATTCCAATGGAATTAGACTAGCGATTCGCCAAAAATGAAAAAACCCAAACTTATCCTAAAATCAAAACC
This sequence comes from Olea europaea var. sylvestris, assembly GCF_002742605.1. Lineage (NCBI taxonomy): Eukaryota > Viridiplantae > Streptophyta > Magnoliopsida > Lamiales > Oleaceae > Olea > Olea europaea. The sequence goes on from NW_019263496.1 coordinate 555, forward strand.
CACTTTTCATTGGCTCGATTCCAATTGAATTAGACTAGCAATTCTCCAAAAACGAACAGACCCGAAGTTATCACGAAATCAAAAACCACTTTTCTTGGCTCGATTCCAATCCAATTAGACTTGCAATTCGCAAAAAACGAACAAACATGAAGTTAACATGAAATCAAAATCCACTTTTCATTGGCTCGATTCCAATAGAATTAGACTAGCAATTCGCCAAAAATGAACAATCCCGAAGTTATCTTGAAATCAAAGCCCACTTTTCTTTGGCTCGATTCCAATCGAATTAGACTAGCAATTCGCCAAAAATGAACAAACCCGAAATTATCATGAAATGAAAAGCCACTTTTCATTGGCTCGATTCCAATCGAATTAGACTAGTAATTCACAAAAATTGAACAAACAGGAAGTTAACATGAAATCAAAATCCACTATTCATTAACTCAATTTCAATCGAATTAGAATAGCAATTCGCCAAAAACGAACAAAACCGAAGTTATCCTGAAATCAAAACCCACTTTTCTTTGGCTCGATTCCAATCGAATTAGACTAGCAATTCGCCAAAAACGAACAAAACCGAAGTTATCCTGAAATCAAAACCCACTTTTCTTTGGCTCGATTCCAATCGAATTAGACTAGCAATTCGCCAAAAACGAACAGACCCGAAGTTATAATGAAATGAAAAGCAACTTTTCATTGGCTAGATTCCAATCGAATAAGACTAGCAATTCGCCAAAAATGAACAAAGTCGAAGTTATCATTAAATCAAAATCCACTATTCCTTGGCTTGATTCAAACGAATTAGACTTGCAATTCGCCAAAAATGAACAAATCAGAAGTTATCGTCAAATCAAAAGCAACTTTTCATTGGCTCGATTCTAATCGAATTAGAATAACAATTTGTCAAAAACGAACAAACCCTAAGTTATCATGAAATTATAAACCACTTTTCGTTGGCTCGATTCCAATTGAATTAGACTATTAATTCGCTAAAAACGAACAAACCCGAAGTTATAATGAAATCAAAAACAACCTTTCACTTACTCGATTCAAACGAGTTAGATTAGCAATTCGCCAAAAACGAACAAACCCGAAGTTATCATGAAGTGAAAAGCCACTTTTCATTGGCTCGATTCCAATCGAATTAGACTAGTAATTCACCAAAAACGAACAAACAGGAAGTTAACATGAAATCAAAATCCACTTTTCATTGGCTCAATTTCAATTGAATTCGACTATCAATTCGCCAAAAACAAACAAACCCGAAGTTATCATGAAATCAAAAACCACTTTTCATTGGCTCGATTCCAGTCGAATTAGACTAGCAATTCGCCAAAAACGAACAAACTAGAAGTTTTCTAGAAATCAAAACCCACTTTTTGTTGGCTCGATTCCAATCGAATTAGACTAGCAATTCGCTAAAAACGAACAGACCCGAAGTTATCATGAAATGAAAAGTCACTTTTCATAGGCTCGATTCCAATCGAATTAGACTAGCAATTGGCCAAAAACGACTAAACCCGAAGTTATCATGAAACCAAAACCCACTTTTCATTGGCTCGATTCCAATCCAATTAGACTAGTAATTCACAAAAAACGAACAAACAGGAAGTTAGCATGAAATCAAAATCCACTTTTCATTGGCTCGATTCCATTCGAATTAGGCCAGGAATTCGCCAAAAACGAACAAACCCGAAGTTATCTTGAAATCAAAAACCACTTTTCCTTGGCTCGATCCCAATCGAATTAGACTAGCAATTCGCCAAAAATGAACAAATCCGAAGTTATCATGAAATCAAAAACAACTTTTCATTGGCTCGATTCCAATCCAATTAGACTTGCAATTCGTCAATAACGAACAAACCCGAAGTTATCATGAAATCAAAAACTACTTTTCATTGGCTCGATTCCAATCGGATTAGACTAGAATGTTCATAAAAAACGAACGAACACGAAGTTACCATGAAATCAAAAGCCACTTTTCATTGGCTCTATTCCAATCGAATTAGACTAGATTTACGCCAAAAATGAACAAACACAAAATTGTAATGAAATCAAAAGCCACTTTTCATTGGCTCAATTCCAATCGAATTAGACTAGTAATTCTTCAAGAATGAACAAACTCTAAGTTGTCATGAATCAAAAGCCACTTTTTATTGGCTTGATTCCAATCGAATTGGACTGGCAATTCGTAAAATATGATCAAACAAGAAGTTATTATGAAATCAAAAACCACTTTTCATTGGCTCGATTCCAATTGAATTAGACAAGCAATTCGCCAAAAACGAACAGACCCGAAGTTATCATGAAATGAAAAGTCACTTTTCACTGGCTCGATTCCAATCGAATGAGACTAGCAATTCGCCAAAAATGAATAAACCCGAAGTGATCATGAAATCAAAAGCCACATTTCATTGGCTCGATTCAAACGAGTTAGGTTAGCAATTCGCCAAAAATGAACAAACTCAAAGTTATCATGAAATCAAAATCACGTTTCATTGGCTCGATTCCAATCGAATTAGACTAGCAATTCACCAAAAATGAACAAACCCGAAGTTATCATGAAATCAAAAGCCACTTTTCGTTTGCTCGATTTCATTCGAATTAGACTTGCAATTTGCCAAAAACGAACAAACCCGAAGTTATCAAGAAATCAAAAATCACTTTTCATTGGCTCGATTTCAATCGAATTAGACTAGAAATTCGCAAAAAAGAACAAACCCGAAGTTATCACGAAATCAAAAATCACTTTACATTAGCGTGATTCCAATCCAATTAGACATGTAATTCGCCAAAAATGAACGGACCCAAAGTTATCATGGAATCAAAAACCCCTTTTTATTGGCTCGATTCCAATCGAATTAGACTAGCAATTCAGTAAAAATGACCAAACTCGAAGTCATCATGAAACTAAAAACAACTTTTCATTGGCTCGACTCCAATCGAATTAGACTTGATGTTCGCCAAAAATGAACAAACCCGATTTTATCATGAAATCAAAAGCCACTTTTCATTTGTTCGATTCCAATCGAATTAGACTAGATTTACTCAAAAAACGAACAAACACAAAGTTATAATGAAATCAAAGGCCACTTTTCATTGGCACGATTCCAATCGAATTAGACTAGCAATTTGCCAAAAATGTACAAACCCTAAGTAATCATGAAATCAAAAGCCACTTTTCATTGGCACTATTCCAATCGAATTAGACTACTAGTTCGCCAAAAACGAACAAAGCTGAAGTTATCATGAAATCAAAAACCACTTTTCATTGGCTCGATTCCAATTGAATAAGACTAGAGGTTCGCCAAAAACGAACAAACCTGAAGTTATCTTGAAATCAATAGCCAGCTTTTATTAGCGCGATTGTAATCGAATTAGACTAGATTTATGCCAAAAACGAACAAACACGAAGTTATAATGAAGTCAAAAGCCACTTTTCATTGGCACTATTCCAATCGAATTAGACTACTAGTTCGCCAAAAACGAACAAACCTGAAGTTATCATGAAATCAAAAACCACTTTTCATTGGCTCGATTCCAATGGAATTAGACTAGCAATTCGCCAAAAATGAGAAAACCCGAACTTATCCTGAAATCAAAACCCAGTTTTCATTTGCTCGATTCCAATTGAATTAGACTAGCAATTCGCCAAAAACGAACAGACCCGAAGTTGTCACGAAATCAAAAACCACTTTTCTTGGCTCGATTCCAATCCAATTAGACTTGCAATTCGCGAAAAACGAACAAATAGGAAGTTAACATGAAATCAAAATCCACTTTTCATTGGCTCGATTCCAATCGAATTAGACTAACAATTCGCCAAAATCAAACAATCCCGAAGTTATCTTGAAATCAAAGCCCACTTTTCTTTGGCTCGATTCCAATCGAATTAGACTAGCAATTCGCCAAAAATGAACAAACCCGAAGTTATCATGAAATCAAAAATCACTTTTCATTGGCTCGATTCCAATCGGATCGGACTAGAATGTTCATAAAAAACGAACGAAGACGAAGTTACCATGAAATCAATAGCCACTTTTCATTGGCTCGATTCCAATCGAATTAGACTAGATTTACGCCAAAAATGAACAAACACGAAATTGTAATGAAATCAAAAGCCACTTTTCATTGGCTCAGTTCCAATCGAATTAGACTAGTAATTCTTCAAGAACGAACAAACTCTAAGTTGTCATGAAATCAAAAGCCACTTTTTATTGGCTTGATTCCAATCGAATTGGACTGGCAATTCGTAAAGAATGATCAAACAGGAAGTTATCATGAAATCAAGAACCACTTTTCATTGGCTCGATTCCAATTGAATTAGACTAGCAATTCGCCAAAAACGAACAGACCCGAAGTTATCATGAAATGAAAAGTCATTTTTCATTGGCTCGATTCCAATCGAATGAGACTAGCAATTCACCAAAAACGAACAGACCCGAAGTTATCATGAAATGAAAAGTCACTTTTCATTAGCTCGATTCCAATCGAATGAGACTAGCAATTCGCCAAAAATGAATAAACCCGAAGTTGTCATGAAATCAAAAGCCACATTTCATTCGCTCGATTCAAACGAGTTAGATTAGCAATTCGCCAAAAATGAACAAACCCGAAGTTATCATGAAATGAAAAGTCACTTTTCATTAGCTCGATTCCAATCGAATTAGACTAGCAATTCGCCAAAAATGAACAAACCCGAAGTTATCATGAAATCAAAAGCCACTTTTCGTTTGCTCGATTTCATTCGAATTAGACTTGCAATTCGCGAAAAATGAACAAGCCCGAAGTTATCATGAAATCAAATGACACTTTTCATTGGCTCGATTCCAATCGAATTAGACTAGTAATTTGCCAAAAATGAGCAAACCCGAAGTCATCACGAAATCAAAAACCACTTTTCATTTGCTCGATTCCAATCCAATTAGACTTGCAATTCGCTAAAAATGAACATACCCGAACTTATCATGAAATCAAAAGCCACATTTCATTGGCTCGATTCCAATCGAATTAGACATGCAATTCACCAAAAACGAACAAACCCGAAGTTAACATGAAATTGAAAGCCTCTTTTCATTGGCTCAATTTCGATCGAATTAGACTAGCATTTTGCCAAAAATGAACAAACTCGAAGATATAACGAAATCAAAAACACATTTCATTTGCTCGATTCCAATCGAATTAGACGTACGATTCGCCAAAAATGAACAAACCCGAAGATATCACGAAATCAAAACCACTTTTCATTAGCTCGATTCCAATCCAATTATACTTGCAATTCGCCAAAGACAAACAAACCCGAGGTTATCATGAAATCAAAAACCCCTTTTCATTGGCTCGATTCCAATCGAATTGGACTAGCAATTCCCCAAAAATGAACAAACTCGAAGTTATCATGAAATTAAAAACAACTTTTCATTGGCTCGATTACAATCAAATTAGACTAGATGTTCACCAAAAAGGAACAAAGCCGAAGTTATCATGAAAGCAAAAGCCACTTTTCATTGACTCGATTCCAATCGAATTAGACTAGATTTATGCCAAAAATGAACAAACCCGAAGTTAGCATGAAAGCAAAAACCACTATTCATTGGCTCAATTCTAATCGAATTAGACTAGTAATTCTTCAAGAACGAACAAACTCTAAGTCGTCATGAAATCAAAAGCCACTTTTCTTTGGCTCGAGTCCAATCGAATTAGACTAGCAATTCGTCAAAAAAGAACAAACCCAAAGTTATCCTGAAATCAAAACCCACTTTTCGTTGGCTCGATTCCAATCGAAATAGACTAGCAATTCACCAAAAATGAACAAACCCGAAGTTAGCATGAAAGCAAAAACCACTATTCATTGGCTCAATTCTAATCGAATTAGACTAGTAATTCTTCAAGAACGAACAAACTCTAAGTCGTCATGAAATCAAAAGCCACTTTTCTTTGGCTCGAGTCCAATCGAATTAGACTAGCAATTCGTCAAAAAAGAACAAACCCAAAGTTATCCTGAAATCAAAACCCACTTTTCGTTGGCTCGATTCCAATCGAAATAGACTAGCAATTCACCAAAAATGAACAAACCCGAAGTTAGCATGAAAGCAAAAACCACTATTCATTGGCTCAATTCTAATCGAATTAGACTAGTAATTCTTCAAGAACGAACAAACTCTAAGTCGTCATGAAATCAAAAGCCACTTTTCTTTGGCTCGAGTCCAATCGAATTAGACTAGCAATTCGTCAAAAAAGAACAAACCCAAAGTTATCCTGAAATCAAAACCCACTTTTCGTTGGCTCGATTCCAATCGAAATAGACTAGCAATTCACCAAAAATGAACAAACCCGAAGTTAGCATGAAAGCAAAAACCACTATTCATTGGCTCAATTCTAATCGAATTAGACTAGTAATTCTTCAAGAACGAACAAACTCTAAGTCGTCATGAAATCAAAAGCCACTTTTCTTTGGCTCGAGTCCAATCGAATTAGACTAGCAATTCGTCAAAAAAGAACAAACCCAAAGTTATCCTGAAATCAAAACCCACTTTTCGTTGGCTCGATTCCAATCGAAATAGACTAGCAATTCACCAAAAATGAACAAACCCGAAGTTAGCATGAAAGCAAAAACCACTATTCATTGGCTCAATTCTAATCGAATTAGACTAGTAATTCTTCAAGAACGAACAAACTCTAAGTCGTCATGAAATCAAAAGCCACTTTTCTTTGGCTCGAGTCCAATCGAATTAGACTAGCAATTCGTCAAAAAAGAACAAACCCAAAGTTATCCTGAAATCAAAACCCACTTTTCGTTGGCTCGATTCCAATCGAAATAGACTAGCAATTCACCAAAAATGAACAAACCCGAAGTTAGCATGAAAGCAAAAACCACTATTCATTGGCTCAATTCTAATCGAATTAGACTAGTAATTCTTCAAGAACGAACAAACTCTAAGTCGTCATGAAATCAAAAGCCACTTTTCTTTGGCTCGAGTCCAATCGAATTAGACTAGCAATTCGTCAAAAAAGAACAAACCCAAAGTTATCCTGAAATCAAAACCCACTTTTCGTTGGCTCGATTCCAATCGAAATAGACTAGCAATTCACCAAAAACGAACAAACCCGAAGTTAGCATGAAATCAAAAACCACTATTCATTGGCTCAATTCTAATCGAGTTAGACTAGCAATTGGCCAAAAACGAACAACCCCGAAGTTATCATGAAATCAAGAATCATGAAATCAAAAACCACTTTTCATTGGTTCGATTCCAATCGAATTAAACTAGTAATTCGCCAAAAATGAAGAAACCTTAAAAACCACTTTTCATTTGCTCGATTCCAATCGAATTAGACTAGCAATTCGCCAAAAACTAACAAGGCTGGAGGTTTCATGAAATCAAAAATCACTTTTCATTGGCTCGATACCAATCGAATTAGACTAGCAATTCGCCAAAAACGAACAACCCCAAAGTTATCATTAAATCAAAAATCACTTTTCATTGGCTCGATTCCCATCGAATTAGGCTAGAAATTCGCTAAAAACAAACAAACCCGAAGTTATAATTAAATCAAAAACCACTATTTATTGGCTCGATTCCAATCGAGTTAGACTAGCAATTCGCCAAAAACGCACAAACCCAAAGTTGTCGTGAGATCAAAAATAACATTTCATGACATTGATTCCAATCGAATTAGACTAGCAATTCGCCAAAAATGAACGAACCCGATATTATCATGAAATCAAAAACTACTATTCATTGGCTCGATTCCAATTGAACTAGACAAGCAATTCGCCAAAAACAAAGAAATCTGAAGTTATCATGAAATCAAAAACCACTTTTCATTGGCTCAATTCCAATCGAATTTGACAAGCAATTCGCTAAAAATGAACAAACCTGAAGTTATCATGAATGAAAAACCACTTTTCATTGGCTTAATTGCAATCGAATTAGACTAGTAATTCGCCAAAAATAAGCAAACTCAAAGTTATCATGAAATCTAAAACCACATTTCATTGGCTCGATTCCAATCGAATTAGACTAGCAATTCGCCAAAAATGAACAAACCTGAAATTATCATGAAATCAAAACCCACTTTTCATTTGCTCAATTCCAATTGAATTAGACTAGCAATTCGCTAAAAACGAAAAAACTTGGAGTTATCATGAAATCCAAAACCACTTTCCATTGGCTTAATTGCAATTGAATTAGAGTAGCAATTCGCCAAAAATGAACCAACCCGCAGTTATCATAAAATCAAAAATCACTTTTCATTGGCTCGATTCCAATCGAATTAGACTTGAAATTCGCCAAAAATGAACAAAACCGAAGTTAGCATGAAGTAAAAAATAACTATTCATTGGCTCGATTCCAATCGAGTTAGACTTGTAATTCGCCAAGAACGAACAACCCCGAAGTTATCATGAAATCAAAAATCACTTTTCATTAGCTCGATTCCAATCGAGTTAGACTTGTAATTCGCCAAGAACGAACAACCCCGAAGTTATCATGAAATCAAAAATCACTTTTCATTAGCTCGATTCCAATCGAATTGGACTAGCAATTCGCAAAAAATGAACAAATCCAGAGTTATCATGAAATCGAAAACCAATTTTCCTTTGCCCGATTCCATTCGAATTAGACTAGCAATTCGCTAAAAATGAATAAACCCGGACTTATCATTAAATCAAATCCACTTTTTAGTAGCTCGATTCCAATCGAATTAGACTAGCAATTTGCCAAAACGAACAAACTCGGAGTAATGGCCTGATTCCAATCGAATTAGACTAGCAATTTGCAAAAAATGAACAAATTCGAAGTTAACATGAAATTAAAAATCACATTTCATTGGCTCGATTCCAATCGAATTACACTAGCCAATCGCCAAAAATGAACAAACCCGGAGCTATCATGAAATCAAAAACAACGTTTCACTGGCTCGATTCCAATCGAATTAGAGCAATTCGCCAAAAACTAACAAACCCGAGGCTATCATGAAATCAAAAGTCACTTTTCATTAGCTCGATTCCAATCGAATTAGACTAGCAGTTTGCAAAAAATGAACGAAACCCGAAGTTATCATGAAATCAAAAACCACTTTTCATTGGTTCGATTCCAATCAAATTAAACTAGCAATTCGCCAAAAATGAAGAAACCCCAAAAACCACTTTTCATTTGCTCGATTCCAATCGAATTAGGCTAGCAATTCGCCAAAAACTAACAAGTCAGGAGGTTTCATGAAATCAAAACACACTTTTCATTGGTCGATTCAAATTGAAATAGACTAGCAATTCGTCAAAAATTAACAAACCCTGAGTTATCATGAAATTAAAAACCATTTTTCAATGGCTCGATTCCAATCGAGTTTGACTAGCAATTCGCCAAAAATGAATAAACCCGAGGTTATCATGAAATCAAAAGCCACTTTTCATTAGATCGATTCCAATCGAATTTGACTTGTAATTCACCAAAAATAAACAAACCTGGAGTAATCATGAAATCAAAAACCACTTTTCATTAGCTTAATTGCAACCGAATTAGAGTAGCAATTCGACATAAATGAACTAACCTGAAGTTATCATGAAATCAAAAACCACTTTTCATTGGCTCGATACCAATCGAATTAGACTAGCAATTCGCCAAAAATGAACAACCCTGAAGTTACCATTAAATCAAAACCCACTTTTCATTGGTTCGATTCCCATCGAATTAGGCTAGAAATTTGCCATAAACGAACAAACCCGAAGTTATCATTAAATCAAAAACCACTTTTCATTGGCTCGATTCCAATCGAGTTAGACTACCAATCCGCCAAAAACGAACAAACCCGACGTTATCATGAAATCAAAAACCACTTCTCATTTGCTCAATTCCAATCGAATTAGACTAGCAATTCGTCCAAAACGAACAAACCTAGAGTTATCATGAAATAAAAAACCAATTTTCATTGGCTTAATTGCAATCGAATTAGAGTAGTGATTCGCCAAAAACAAGCAAACTCGAAGTTATCATGAAATCAAAAACCACATTTCATTGGCTCGATTCCAATCGAATTAGACTAGCAATTCCCAAAAAACGAACAAACCCGAAGTTATCATGAAATCAAAAACCACTTTTCATTTGCTCAATTCCAATCGAATTAGACTAGCAATTGGCCAAAAATGAACAAACTGGGAGTTATCATTGAATCAAAAACCACTTTTCATTAGCTTAATTGCAATCGAATTAGAGTAGCAATTCGCCAAAATTCGCCAAAAATGAGCTAACCTGCAGTTATCATGAAATCAAAAAGCACTTTTAATTTGCTCGATTCCAATCGAATTAGATTAGAAATTCGCGAAAAATGAACAAAGCCGAAGTTAGCATGAAATAAAAAACAACTATTCATTGGCTCGATTCCAATCGAGTTAGACTAGCAATTCGCCAAGAACGAACAACCCTGAAGTTGTCATGAAATCAAAAATCACTTTTCATTGGCTCGATTCCAATCGAGTTAGACTAGCAATTCGCCGAGAACGAACAACCCCAAAGTTATCATCAAATCAAAAATCACTTTTCATTGGCTCGATTCCAATTGAATTGGACTAGCGATTCGCCAAAAATGAACAAATCTGGAGTTTTCATGAAATCGACAATTGCTTTTCCCTTGCCAATTCCAATCGAATTAGACTAGCAATTCGCCAAAACGAACAAACCCGGAGCAATGGCCTGATTCCAATCGAATTAGGCTAGCAATTTGCAAAAAATGAACAAATCCAAAGTTAACTTGAAATCAAAAATCACATTTCATTGGTTCGATTCCAATCGAATTACACTAGCCAATCGCCAAAAACGAACAAACCCGGAGCTAGCATGAAATCAAAAACAACGTTTCATTGGCTCGATTCCAATAGAATTAGAGCAATTTGCCAAAAAGGAACAAACCCGAAGCTATCATGAAATCAAAAGTCACTTTTCATTAGCTCGATTCCAATCGAATTAGACTAGCAGTTCGCCAAAAATGAACTAAATCGGAAGCTATCATAAAATCAAAATCCACTTTTCATTGGTTCGATTCCAATCGAATTAAACTAGCAATTCACCAAAGACGAAGAAACCTCAAAAACCACTTTTCATTTGCTCGATTCCAATCGAATTAGACTAGCAATTGGCCAAAAACGAACAAACCCGGAGTTATCATGAAATAAAAAACCATTTTTCATTGGCTCGATTCCAATCGAGTTAGACTAGCAATTCGCCAAAAATGAATAAACCCGAAGTTATCATAAAATCAAAAGCCACTTTTAATTGGCTCGATTCCAATCGAATTAGACTTGCAATTCGCCAAAAACGAACAAACCCAAAGTTGTCATGAGATCGAAAACAATGTTTAATTGGCTCAATTCGAATCGAATTGGACTAGCAATTCGCCAAAAACGAACGAACCTGGAGTTATGATGAGATCAAAAACCACTTGTCATTGGCTCAATTCCAATCGAATTAGACTTGCAATTCATGAAAAATGAACAAACCCGAAGTGATCGTGAAATCAAAAACCACTTTTCATTGGCTCGATTCCAATCGAATTAGACTAGCAATTTGCCAAAAATGAAAAAACCAGAAGTTTTCATGAGATCAAAAACAACATTTCATGAGATCGATTCCAATCGAATTAGACTGGCAATTCGCTAAAAACAAACGAACCCAAAGCTACCATAAAATCAAAAACCACTTTTCATTGGCTCGATTCCAATTGAATTAGACAAGCAATTCGCAAAAAATGAACAAACCTAGAGTTATCATGAAATCAATAACCACTTTTCATTGGCTTAATTGCAATCAAATTAAAGTAGTAATTCGCCAAAAATAAGCAAACTCGGAGTTATCATGAAAACAAAAACCACTTTTCATTGGCTCGATTCCAATCGAATTAGACTAGAAACTCGCCGAAAATGAGCAAAGCCGAAGTTAGCATGAAATAAAAAGCAACAGATCATTGGCTCGATTCCAATCGAGTTAGACTAGCAATTCGCTAAGAAGGAACAACACCAAAGTTATCATGAAATCAAAAATCACTTTTCATAGGCTTGATTCCAATCAAATAGACTAGAAATTAGCCGAAAATGAACAAACTCAAAGTTAGCATGAAATCAAAAACCACTTGTCATTTGCTCAATTCCAATCGAATTAGACTAGCAATTCGCCAAAAATGAACAAACCTGGAATTATCATGAAATTAAAAACCACTTTTCATTTGCTTAATTGCAATCAAATTAGAGTAGCAATTCGCCAAAAATGAACTAACTGCAGTTATCATGAAATCAAAAATCACTTTTCATTGGCTCGATTCCAAACGAATTACACTAGCAATTCGCCAAAAATGAACAACCCCGAAGTTTTCATGGAATCAAAAACCACTATTCATTGGCTCGATTCCAATCCAGTTAGACTAGCAATTCGCCAAAAATGCACAAACCCAAAGTTGTCATGAGATCAAAAACAACATTTCATGAGATCGATTCCAATCAAATTAGACTAGCAATTCGCTAAAAACGAACGAACCTGAAGTTATCAAGAAATCAAAAACCACTTTTCATTAGCTCGATTCCAATTGAATTAGACAAGCAATTCGCCAAGAACAAATAAATCCGAAGTTATCACGAAATCAAAAATCCACTTTTCATTGGCTCAATTCCAACCGAATTAGACTAGCAATTCGCCAAAACGAACAAACCCGAAGTTATCATGAAATCAAAAACCACTTTTCATTTGCTCAATTCCAATCGAATTAGACAAGCAATTCGCCAAAAAGGAACAAACCTGGAGTTATCATGAAATCAAAAACAACTTTTCATTGGCTCAATTGCAATCGAATTAGAGTAGCAATTCGACATAAATGAACTAACCTGAAGTTGTTATGAAATCAAAAACCACTTTTCATTGGCTCGATACCAATCGAATTAGACTAGCAATTCCCCAAAAACAAACAACCCCGAAGTTACCATTAAATCAAAAACCACTTTTCATTGGCTCGATTCCCATCGAATTACGCTAGAAATTCGCCAAAAATGAACAAACTCGAAGTTATCATTAAATCATAAATCACTTTTCATTGGCTCGATTCCAATCGAGTTAGACTAGCAATTCGCCAAAAATGAAAAAACCCGAAGCTATCATGAAATCAAAAGTCACTTTTCATTGGCTCGATTCCAATCGAATTAGACTAGCAGTTCGCCAAAAACGAACAAAACCCGAAGTTATCATGATATCAAAAACCACTTTTCATCGGTTCGATTCCAATCGAATTAAACTAGCAATTCGCCAAAAATGAAGAAACCTCAAAAACCACTTTTCGTTTGCTCGATTCCAATCGAATTAGACTAGCAATTCGCCAAAAACTAACAAGTAAGGAGGGTTTCATGAAATCAAAAATCACTTTTCATTGGCTCGATACCAATCGAATTAGACTAGCAATTCGCCAAAAATGAACAACCCCGAAGTTATCATTAAATCAAAAATCACTTTTCATTGGCTCGATTCCCATCGAATTAGGCTAGAAATTCGCCAAAAATGAACAAACCCGAAGTTATAATTAAATCAAAAACCACTTCCCATTGGATCGATTCCAATCAAGTTAGACTAGCAATTCCCCAAAAACAAACAAACCCAACGTTATCATGAAATCAAAAACCACTTTTCATTTCCTCAATTCCTATCGAATTAGACTAGCAATTCGCCATAAAGAACAAACCTGGAGTTATCATGAAATTAAAAACTACTTTTCATTAGCTTAATTGCAATCGAATTAGAGTAGCAATTCGTCAAAAATGAACTAACCCGCAGTTATCATGAAATCAAAAGCCACTTTTCATGGGCTTGATTCCAATCTAATTAGACTAGCAATTCGCCAAAAACGAACAACCCCGAAGTTATCATGAAATCGAAAATCACTATTCATTGGCTCGATTCCAATCCAGTTAGACTAGCAACTCGCCAAAAATGCAAAAACCCGAAGTTGTCATGAGCTCAAAAACAACATTTCATGAGATCGATTCCAATCAAATTAGACTAGCAATTTGCCAAAAACGAACGAACCCGAAATTATCATGAAATCAAAAACCACTTTTCATTGGCTCGATTCCAATTGAATTAGACATGCAATTTGCCAAAAAAAATAAATTCGAAGTTATCATTAAATCAAAATCCACATTTCATTGGCTCGATTCCAATCGAATTAGACTAGCAATTTGCCAAAAACGAAAAAACCTGAAACTATCATGAAATCAAAAACCACTTTTCATTTGCTGAATTCCATTCGAAATAGACTGGCAATTTACCAAAAACGAACAAACTTGGAGTTAGCATGAAATCAAAAACCACTTGTCATTGGCTTAATTGCATTCGAATTAGAGTAGCAATTCGCCAAAAATGAACTAACCCGCAGTTATCATGAAATCAAAAATCACTTTTCGTTTGCTCAATTCCAATCGAATTAGACTAGCAATTCGCCAAAAATGAACTAACCCGCAGTTATCATGAAATCAAAAATCACTTTTCGTTTGCTCAATTCCAATCGAATTAGACTAGCAATTCGCCAAAAATGAACTAACCCGCAGTTATCATGAAATCAAAAATCACTTTTCGTTTGCTCAATTCCAATCGAATTAGACTAGCAATTCGCCAAAAATGAACTAACCCGCAGTTATCATGAAATCAAAAACCACTATTCATTGGCTCGATTCAAATTGAATTAGACAAGCAATTCGCCAAAAACAAAGAAATCTGAAGTTATCATGAAAACAAAAACCACTTTTCATTAGCTTAATTGCAATCGAATTACAGTAGTAATTCGCCAAAAATAAGCAAACTCGAAGTTATCATGAAATCTAAAACCACATTTCATTGGCTCAATTCCAATCGAATTAGACTAGCAATTCGCCAAAAATGAACAAACCCGAAGTTATCA
>NW_019263497.1:0-3331 GCF_002742605.1 Olea europaea var. sylvestris
TAGACCTGATATAGCGTTCAGTGTTGGAGTATGTGCTAGATTTCAAGCTGATCCTAAGGAGTCCCATCTAAGTGCAGTGAGGCACATTATTAGATATGTCAATGGGACAGCAAATCATGGGATCTTGTATTCCAAAGAGTCCAATCTTGAACTAGCCGGCTATTCTGATGTCGATTGGGCCGGAAACACCGACGATAGAAATAGTACCTCGGGTGGATGTTTATATGTTGGTTCTAATCTTGTCTCATGGATGAGTAAGAAACAAAACTCAGTCTCCTTGTCCACAGTCGAGGCAAAATACATTGCAACTAGTAGCTGTTGCACTCAACTATTTTGGATGAAGCAAATGCTAAGTGACTATGATAAATTAGGGTACTATGACTGTTTCCTGTGACAATACCAGTGCTATCAACATATCAAAAAATCATCTTCAGCATTCTAGGACCAAACACATTGACATTCATTATCACTTTATTCGAGAGCTAGTTGAGTCCAATGTGGTATCACTTGAACACATCTCTACTTAAAATCAACTTGCCGATCTGTTCACTAAACCTCTAGATGGGTTGATATTCGAGTCACTTAGGAAGGTTGTAGGCATCTGTGTTCCTCCTTGATCATTTTCATAAATGCATGCATATTTAGTTTATTTCAATAATTCATTTCTACATTCATTACATTGCTTATTTGTGTTCATTTGCATATGTCCTTCATTTTGGATTTTAATAAATAAATTAAAAAATATATATTTAGGATTGATCATCACGTGTTATTTTTGCATTGTAGTTGTTCACTCGGACTTGCAATTTGGGATCAAATTTGCATTCAACACATGATTAGTTTCTAATTCTCATCACTTATATTGAGTCTATATGGAGTACTTAGTATATATCACTTCATATTATATCTGCACAGCACACACTAGGAGCGTGTAAGTGAGTCTTGACCGCATGTGTAAGACTTAGATAGCTATCATCTGTCGTTGAGTTGACATTGGGTTTGAATTAATCTTGGACTAGATGACCTAACTTCTGGTGTACCTCGAAGTGATTCAAAAGAGTATTTATTGTATCACATCTTATACCTATCTTCGGAGCCTTGTTGACTCGAGCAATTAAATCTAAGGGGTTTCTCATAACTTGGTGCCCTAAAGCCAATTGGTTTGGGAGTTACAGACCCAATGCTCATTACAGGGATCTTCTTAATAGTGTAATGGAGATGAGATTCCACATAAGATAAAAAAAAATGGAGGTCCTTAATGACAGGGGGAGAAAGAACAGTTTTACACCGTATCTTAATGAATTATAGGTCCTAGTGGCATTGGATTTGTCCTCCAAACATCTGGGTTTTGACTCCTACGTCGGTGATTTGGCTATCTCTTCTCACAAATTTAAGGTTTTGAGTCTTACTTGCATGGAATGAGTGGCACGTTTCACGTGGGGTCACATATACAATTTATTCCATCTATACTTGGTCCCAATGTGTGGAGAAACATTTTCTAGTCATTGTGCATGCCGCATTTGTGATCTATTGCATTTTGATTGGACCTACTGCATGTGCATAATTCATATATTAAAAAAAATTTGGGGTCAAAATTCAAATTTCTGGAAAAATGTGCTATTTTTGAAAGTTTCTAAAGTGATGTTACTTTGCAAAGTTTTAAACCTGGGGCTAGATTTTTAAATTTTCAAAATTCAGTGCTATTTTTGACATTTCACCCTTCGCTCGCTTGCCGCTGGTAGATCACTTGAGCGACGAAAGCAGTGTGCTTGTTGCTCGATATTCACTCGAGTCTCACTCGAGCGACAATGAGATTTTTACTTTTCTTGCGAAGGGTTCCACTTCATTTTTTTAATTTTTCACATATTTCTCTCAAATTTCCTCTTGTGAACGACGTCCTTGGTCGATTTGCACTTCAGTCATTGCGTGTGGGGCTTCAATTCATCTTCCTTGTGTTCACTTCATTGCTTTTTCTTTGTTCCAAATCGATAAGTGCATCGCTTGACCTAATTTTTCACAATTTGGGGATTTTGATTTTTCCACTACATTTTGCTTAACTCATTTCATTCATTCTGCATTATGCTATGTGGTTGGTGATTTCCTTGTTTGTTATCATGTTTTTTATTTGTTCTTCGTATTTTAGTTGTGATTCACGCATGCATTTTTTTTGTGTCGTCCATTGTGGGTCTTGTGTCAAGTGATTGGGATTTTCTTAGATGCTAGGTAGATAGGGTTGTTAAGGAATGTTTGGTGTCTATTAGGTTATTACAATTGTAGTTGAATTTCCTTGCATTTTGAATGCCTGCAACGTGTTTGATGAAACGTTTCATCCCAACTTCACTACTTCCTTTGCCCATTGTGTGACATTCATCTCGTGTGCTTGATGTCTAGACCCTAACTATGTTGTTTTGGTCCTTATTTTAGGTCAGCACTTATTGGTTTTGGAGTTGCCAATCATACTTGCAGTGAGTTCCTTCTGTCCTGCAGCTGTTCCTATTCACGTCTAGGTCACGTCACTTACGTCTTGCATTGTCCTCCGGCTGCAGTGACATGTGTTACCTCTGGCTTGCATGATTGCCACTTGTGCACCACGCTTTCATCGGTTTGCATGCCTGTGTGTGGTTGAACTTTAGGTCTTGTGCATTCATGTGTCTCTGTCAATTAGTTTTCCTTGAGGATTGATGTGTCTTCTACTTACATTGTAGATGGCACCTAAGAGGGCTAGGACTACAGCTCAGCCTGGTAGTGGATTGACTTTGTTTAGTTGGTCTAGGTTCATTTCCTCTTCTACTCAAGAGGTATTTGGGAGTCAGTTTTCCCTTCGTCCTGTTCTAGTAAAGTGTGAGGTCACTCTATCCGATCTATCCCCTGTTCTAGCAGCTATCTTTACTTCTCGGGGTTGGGAATCCATGCTGATTGGGATAAATCTCCTGCCTAATCTCCTTGTTCAGGAGTTCTTTCCGAACATCCACGACATTAGTGATTCGTCCTTCAGGGTCAGATACTTAGGATTTCACCAGATGTTATTTCCAATTCCATACATGTTCCTCGGGTCATTCACCCTTTTGCCCATATCTCTCAACTGATTCTATTCTAACTGACTCTCTGGTTCGATCCACCCTGTTTAATAGTCCATTGGGATGTTGGCCTGAGGTGATCCGCACTGGTTCGCTCCCCACTGATCGACAGATTTTGTTGTGCATTGTGTGCACGAATCTGTGGCCTATCTCTCACAATTCTTCCCTATTTATGGAGAAGGCAAGATTTCTTTTTGCTTTGCTACATGGGGATTCGATTGACCTACCCACTTTCATTTGCCAGCACATTCTGC
>NW_019263497.1:6396-15478 GCF_002742605.1 Olea europaea var. sylvestris
ACAGTTATAATAGCTAAAAGCTCAAAATAATATGATTTTCTAGATTACATTCAGCTAAATTTATTTAGCCCTCATTTTGCCCCCATTGAATTAAATTTCATTTTTCTCTCTCCTATTTTTAATCACACAATCTTTCATAAAACATGTAAATCGAAAATTTTTCTTCTTTTTTAACCATTCGTTCTTCAACAAAAAATACTATTTCGCTCATTTTAATTTGTAAAAATAGAGGCGAAACAAGGACTTAATTTAGACATTTTAACAATAAGATAATTATTGAACTAATTTTCTAAGTCATTTTAAACTATATATACAAAATTCATAAAATTATTGTATTTTATTAAAATAATACAGTACAGCCGCCTACTTTCTTTTATTTTCTAATCCGAGATTAGGAAATTTGTCAGGATTCAAAGATTACATTCAAAATACAATCTCAACTTTTTTTCCTTTCCAAGGTAAAATTAATAATTATTTTAATGTCAGTTGCTCACACTGCCTATCCTGGAAAATGTTGGAAGCATAAAAGGACAAAGAAAAGGAATTACTGGAGTCTGATCGACTCCATTTAAGAGTACGTAACAAGAAAACTATAAAAATTAATGATTAGTTGAAAGGAAAAAGGTATTATGTGCAAATTGTTGGATCGAAAGAATTATAGTGAATGAAATAAATGACTCAATAAGATGTAATGAAGATCGCAACAAGAAACAAGATTTAAAAGTAAAGAAATTAACAAGAAAGTTAATCGCGGAAGCACGACATTTTATTAATCGACAATATGAAGAGAAATAAAAGAGCTCTACAATTCTTGCTTAAACAAAATATGAAGAGAATATCACTATTTATAGATACATGTCATAGCATAATGATGGAAATAATGTGGAATAAGAAAATAATGTATTTTCATAAAAATCACGTGAAATATGAGGAAACAAATTTTCCCACATGAAAAAAAAAAATTCTAATAGACGTGACAATAAGGCACTTGTCCAAATTTATTAAGCAGTCGAAATGTATTTCTATGAAATATTGAGTTGAGATGAAAAGGAATGAAAATATATCTGAATAATCAACTTTTTTTTTTTATTGAGTTGACCTGTTCCTATTGCTACAAAAGGAGGGTCTCGATATTAGATGTTCTTTATTAATGATTCTAGTCGTTGTTGTTGTGTTTATCTTATGAAACGATAATCTAACTTTCTTTCTATTTATCAATCCTTTAGAGCACTTGTTAAAACTCAATATTCAACTGTAAT
The DNA here is from genome assembly GCF_002742605.1 of Olea europaea var. sylvestris. Classification (NCBI taxonomy): domain Eukaryota; kingdom Viridiplantae; phylum Streptophyta; class Magnoliopsida; order Lamiales; family Oleaceae; genus Olea; species Olea europaea. Next base: position 7,656 of record NW_019263497.1, read on the forward strand.
TAAGTACTTTAGATGTGACTTTGGTGGAGAGTATACTTCATCCGATTTCTCTGAATTGCTTGCTCTTGACGGCACAATTCATTAAACCTCATGTACTAATACCCCACAACAAATGGTGTTGCTGAGCGAAAGCATAGGCACATTGTGGAAATTGCTCGTTCACTTCTTTTGTCCGCCAAAGTTGCCAGTGAATTTTGGGGAGAAGCAGCTCTTACTACTGTTTCTTTAATCAATAATATTCCATCTTCCCACAATTTAAGTTTATCACCCTTTGAAACATTGTATAGGCATCCTTCGGATTACTCCTCATTGAAGGTCTTTGGTTGTACTTACTTTGTTCTTCGACCTAAAGTTGAACGTAATAAGTTGACATCTCGCTCTACTATTTGTTTTTTCTTGGGTTATGGGCAAGGGCAAAAGGGTTATCGCTGTTTCGACCTCATTAATAATAAATTACATGTTTCTCGTCATGTCGTGTTTCTTGAGCACATTCTATTCTTCTCTATTTTTGATAATATTCATAACTGACTAAAACTGACTTCATTCATATTGATCCATTCTTAAATGATATAAACAGTCCACCTTCCCATACCCCATGTACTGTTGATTCTTCATGTCCTGCAGGTACACATACTCCTCATTTTATGACTTCCCAAGCACCACCTGAGATTGTTGATCTAGCTCCTACTTCATCTTTTCCTCAATATCCTCAACATATTCATAAGTCCACTCAGTTACATAATTTTGATTATTCTTGTTATTCTGAGTCATTTTGCTGCTTTTTAACATCCATTCATAAGTTAATTGAACCATCTTTCTATAAAGAAGCTATTTGGGATCCTCTTTGAATGTCAGTGAATTCTCTCTCAATTGGATGTCAAAAATGTCTTTTTAAATGAAAATCTTCAAGAGGAGGTTTACATGGTTCCTCATCCTGATCTTCTCACTTTCCTAGATATGTTTGTAAACTCAAGAAGGCACTTTATGGCCTCAAACAAGCACCTCGTGCCTGATTTGAGAAATTTTCCACTATTGTTAGCTCTAATGGTTTTACATTCCTTCATCATGACTCCGCTTTATTCTTTAGATGCTCTTTAGCTGGTCGCATTCTATTATTGCTATATGTAATGCCTCAAAATTTTTATTTTATTTATGATTAACCATTAGTGTCCTGGCTTTGGGGATGGGATTACGTGTCTTAGCTCCAGTATAAGGTTTGGGGAATTTAATTGTCTTGACGTCCAACTCATTTGATAGATCATGCACATGTATTTTAAGGGAGCAAAACTTGCCTTAGTGCTAGAATTTCATTCAACCCTCCTATAATAAATATTACAGTTAATCAATAATTATAGAAACTTTGGAGATCATTACCTAGAAATATCAATTTAATTTGCATATGCATGTGACTTGTAATATTTTCACATTTACGACTGGGTAGTTTGTAATTAACAATGCCCTTAAATATCTTATTTCATATTAAGAAAATTTCTCACAAATTGCTAGTCTAATGGTAAGACACGATTTGGGCCTCTGACAAATTATTCTACATCCGCATCAAAGTTAATTATTTTGGGTATATAGTCCAATTAAGCTTATAATACATTATATAATTATTTATTTCATTTTATATGATGTTATGTTATTATATGATAACCTGTCATTTTATGTAAATTGACGCAAACTTGATTATTCTTATGTTAAATAGATTTTAATTAATTTAATTTGATTGATATCCAAACAAGGAGTTTTGTAACTGGATTGATTAACAGAACTAATTGACGAGATTCTGTTGGTTAGGTTGCATCTGTTATTTATTTGATATAATTATTTTCACGTGACTAATTATATTTTTACAGTTAAACGTACCTTGGACGAACAATCGATGTGCCTATTAATTTAATTACGATATGTTTATAACTTTTTTATAATAATTATATTTATATGTTATTACGTGCTCACGATTCGTCTCACTTTAGGATTCAACTTAGAAATCATGTTAAAATATTGTCTCTTCTCAATACGTGTATTTTGAATCATTTAATGTAAAAATAGCATGTGGAGAACATTATAATCTTGTAATTGGTAAATACTAATTTAAAGTGTTAATTAAGTAAATGAAGTAAATTTGGATGTTAAAAATTAATTAGCATAAATTGTGCCTAATTATCTATCATCATTAGGTCGAAAATGAAGACTTCTTACCTAGATTGACCACTGCATTTAAAATGATTTAATAGTATAAAAAGGGGCCTTGCTAAGTGATTAGCACCAATTATACTTATGAGACGTCATCAGTTTAAAATAATGTTTTCTTATGCATATTTACTTTTGCATTGGATTACACTCACTTTGATCAGCTACACGTTCACACCCTCACAGTATCCAAAATCTTGATTTTTGCTTTGCAATCATCAATCAACTCATGATTTATCATAAAATATATTTTTCGATAATTTTCTCAGCATATAGACTTGGCAACGGCGAAAGGTTTTGGGAATGTGAATTTTCTACTTCCAACAATTTTATTATCAAAAGAGGTAGGATACTTTTATGTGCAAGTGATATGTCCTTTCAATATTATGATTTTTATGCCTGATTTATTTCATGAAATGCTTATTGATCTGCGGGTTCGATGAAATGGAATGAAATGTTTGACCTGTGGGTCTCAAAGAAATGAAATGAAATGTGAGATCGCCTTTGGGTTTTCTCAAATGTGCTAGAGCTTTCTCACTGATTGCTCTTGATGAAATGATGGTATGAAATGTTATGAATTTACGTGTTAAAAGTTATCATATTGTTCGGACGTACGTATCCTATTCAGTGTAATTACTCACTCCTTTAATTTCAACATTTCAGGTCAATAGAGTCGACGTGGATGATGGCTGAACGGTGCACGGGTTGTTAAGTAAAGAAATTGTTTTTCAAAAAATCATTCAAAAACAATTTCGTTAGGCTATTTTGTGTCTCTCTTTAACCGCCTTTAAATTTACTAGTTGGTTTCGTGTAAAAAAACATGTTATTTGATTTGTTTGTTGATCACGTATATTTCGATAATTTAAATTTAATTTATGAATGTTCTAGTATCTTGTTTACTTAAGAATCTTATTCTTTCCATTTGGTACTTAAAATAAATAAAAGTAAGTTTTTGGCAACGACCCATACCTATTTTATAATAAAATTTGGGTGTTACACTATATGTTGACAATATGATTATTATTAGTGATGATGTTGATGGAATTGTTGGATTGAAATCAGAATTGGCTTATTCTTTTGAAATGAAGGACTTAGGTACACTATCTTATTTTTTGGGGATCAAAGTTGCTTCTTCTCGTAGAGGTTATCTTATCTCTCAATCCAAGTATACTATGGATGTTATTGAGCATGCTTATCTTACTAATATTAAAACGGTTGATACTCCTCTTGAGTCCAACGCTCAATATTCATCCTCTGACGGTGTACCATAAACTGATCCTACTTTATATCGCACTATTGTTGGATATCTAATTTATCTTACCATCACACGTCCTGATATTATTTATAGTGTTCACATTGTTAGTTAGTTTGTTTCAACTACTACTACAGTTTATTGGGTAGCAGTTATTCGTATTTTACGTTATCTTCATGGTACATGCTTTCAAAGTCTTTTGTTTCCATCGACCTCATCCTTAGTGCTCCGTGCCCACCCTGATGCTAATTGGGCCAGTGACCCCATTAATCGCAAGTCCAATACTGATTTTTGCATATTTTTGGGTGATTCTCTTATCTCTTGAAAAAGTAAGAAGCAGACTGTTGTTTCCCATTCCTCTATAGAAGCAGAGTATCGAGTTATGGTATCCATTACCACTGAGATTGTTTAGTTACGATGATTACTTGCAGACATGAGTGTTTCTCGTTCTTCCTCAACTCCCATGTATTGTGATAATACTAGTGCTATTCAAACCTCTCACAACTCTTTATTCCATGAATTCACAAAACATATTGAGATTGATCATCATCTAGTTCGTTGTCATCTGTAGTCTAGCACCATTTCTCTACATTTTGCTTCTTCATCATTGCAGTTTGCTGACTTCTTCACTAAATCTCATCCGGTTCATCGTTTTCACTTCTTACGTGACAAACTCTATCTACTTCTTGCTTTAGCATCGTGAGTTTGAGGGGGATGATAATATACGCGTTTTTATTTATTTTATTTAGCATAATATTTAATTTCCTTATTTAGGTCTCCTATTATTTTTAGGTTTCTTTGTAGTATAAAAACTATTTTTATTTTCATTGTAAACCCTATTCTTGTTGCTCAATAGATTGTTGTTTTGTCTCTTTATTCTTCTTCTTCTCTTCTCTTTTCTTCTTTTTAGACTGATTCAAAATATTTGTTTAAGATAGATCCTATTATTATCAGCTAAAACAATATTTAACTTAGTTAATTCCGAAGTCAAGGGTTGAAATAAATGGGAGCAGAATAACTAATTATAAAATAGAATTAAATAATTACAAATGATGAAAGTGATTCTGAGAATTTCTTTTCAGACGAATATAGTTTATTCAGAAAATGTTGGGTGAAAGCATGTTTTGTAAAGCGGATTGAATAAGGCTGAATACTAAAAAATTTAATCACCATGTTGTCTTGTGTATTTAATTATCATGCGAAGAAGAAGAAGAAGAAGAAGAAGAAGAAGAAGAAGAAGAAGAAGAAGAAGAAGAAGAAGAAGAAGAAGAAGAAGTTAACCTAAACGTGCTGCAAATGCCAACTGCTCACGCAAATAAGCAATTTTGCTGAATACGTCATCTTCTTCAATTTAAAATATAATATAATTTTTTAATTTGAATAATAAATAGTAAGTCATTAAAAATTCAAGGCCGACAAATTTGACACCAGTTTTTATAAATTAAAATTGCTGGCTACTTAATTGCTGGTTTGTCTGATATGATCTCCCAAAAAATAAATTACGAAAAATTGGACCGAAACTGGTAAGGACCAAAACTAACATTAATTCAGTCCAATGCCGAAAACACGATCCTGCGATGTAGTTTAAACTTCACAAACAAAATCACGTAAAAGTTGACTAATATAAAGAATCCTCATCGTAAATAAAGCTATAGCTCGGAATCCTTGGACTTTCAAATTTCATATTAATTAAAGTTTACATGAGATAATTTTTATTCACCCCCTCTTTGACCCACATTTCCTAAATTTCCTTCTTTTCTCAAATTCATTGTCAAACATGAGCTTAATTTTTAGAAATGGTTTCGTACAGGAAGCTTAGTCATATGTTTCCCTCCAATGTGTTTAGTTTAAAAATAAAAAGAAAAGGAATAAATATATGAGTACACAACTCTTTACCAACTGTAAATAAATGAATATTTTTTAATTAATCTTATCATACAGTAGCAATATTCAATGAATTTTCTTTTCAGGATCCATAATAGTTTTTTGAGTAATTCAATTCTATCTTGCTTTTAAAAATTTTAAATCGGTAAGACAAATTCATGGCGGTTTCAAACTTCGGTCAAGATAGGTATTTAGTATTAAAAATATTCGATTAGGTTAAATGACTGCTTAAAGAAGTCTCATAGTTTCTATGAAACAGACTTAGTCATCCGTTTTTATCAGCTTGCATCAAATTAAAGGAGTGGGCTTTTGAGAGCATCAACAGAGAAAGTTTTGCAAGAAAATGGTGAAGCCCTCGAAAGTTGACATTAATGGAGTGAAGAAAGGTGCCTGGAGCGAAGAAGAAGATAACAAGTTAAGAGCGTACATACAGAGATATGGCTACTGGAATTGGCGATTGCTGCCTAAATATGCAAGTAAGAAGAGTTTTTTCTGCCTTGTTAATTAGCCGATAATAGTAAATTGAAATGGATTATTTTCATGAATTAATTTTGTTATTTTATGGGAATTTGGATCATAATCAATAGAATATGACCATAATTTCCTTCAACCTACTTCTAAGATAAGTGTGCTATTAATTTAATATAGCCCTATCAGCTATTTATTTCAGTTATGAATGATACTTGCTCTAAATGTTTGAAGCAATTAAAATAATAGTTTTTTGTAAATTATGAACTTTAATTTATCATGATTACCCTCTTCATAACGGATGTTGCATATCTTTCAGGTTTAGCAAGATGCGGAAAGAGTTGCCGACTACGGTGGATGAATTACCTCAAGCCTGGAGTGAAAAGAGGGAACTACAGCACAGAGGAAGTTCATCTTATAATGGAACTACATGACAAACTTGGAAACAAGTACGAAATAATCCTTAGTGAAAAATCATCACATAAAATATGAGTATTTTGTCTTATATTGTCTCATCTAAAAACCAAAGTGATTAGAACACATTTACGCTTAATCCTCAAAACATAATTTGAGGCAGGATGAATTTCTATCAAAGGCCTCACACTTGCATAATTCTTATCACTAAACAAGAAATACTTGAACACAAATCTTTTACTTATGTTATTTTGTATCACCTCATCTAAAATCTCAATTGTTAGGATGAGATCACTTTTTTCTTTTAGTTAAATGGAGTCTTCTATATATTTTGTGTTAATCAAGCATATTATAAGCTACTGAAAGGAAATTGTGACCTTAATTTGCTTCGATTGATTCCCCTTTATCCCCTCTCTTAATTGTAAAATGAAGGTGGTCAGCCATTGTAGCAGAGTTGATATGATCCAGGAGTCGAGCCCGACGAAGGCAAATACGAGACGAGACCCGTTGATAGTTGATGACGGACCAATGACGCGATCAAGGGCAAAGCAAGTGAAACAAGCGATGGGATTGCTCGTTCAAGAAACCATTGATGAAACCATGTTCAGGACTTGAAATGGAGCAACTTTTATGTTGGGGTCGAAGGCCGAATCAACTTGAATCAATTTGTTATCAAGCGACGAAAGCGGAGGCTGAAGACAACACCATGCGGCCGCACAGGAAAAACCACATGCGGCCACACACATGCATACCGAAAACCAAAAGACTAATTCCTATTGAACCATGCGACCGCATGGATTTACACCATGCGGCCGCACCAGCCAAAAAAATTGGCGAATTTTCTAATTTTGGCGGAATTTCCTAGTTTCGATAGAATTCTTATGAAATCAAATTACTACCATAATTTGATGGTTTTGGACGTTTTTATTCATTAGTATAAATGGGATATTACTTTTCATTGTAACAACTTCGAACTTTTGACTTTGAATTAATATTATAGAGAGAAATTTATTCTTTCAATTTATTGTTCTTCTTGAACAATCTTGGAACTTATCAAGAATCAACTTTTTGTGGCGTTCTAATCAATTGGATTGTGGGTTCGTTCAATTGTAATCAAGGTGTTTTAGGTTCTTCGCTAATCTAGGGTTTCTTGGTTCAATTCTTGGGGATTCAAGATCCAAAACCGGGTTAGTATTGGCGTTCTTGGGTTCCACATCAATCTCGTTGTGGGTTTCGTAGTTTCCATTGCTACAGGGTTCGCATAAATTGGTATCAGAGCTTTAGCTCCAATTTAATTAGGTTATATCCTTGTTTTCTAATCTTTTTTTTCAATTTCTTGTGTTCTTGTGTTCAGAAGGTTTTTTTTTATTCTTTGATCCAAAAGTTTCACCAAAAATCTTCAAATTCCGTTTTTGGGCTCAATTTTCGCCTAAATCAGTTTTCGTTTTCTTTGTTGGTTTTGTTATCGATTTCTGGATCTAAAAAAAATACTGTTCATCCGTACGGTACTGTTCATCCGTATAGTAAAAAAAAACTTGTTAAATATTATTGATTCGTCAAATACCAACTTTTATTATTCATTATCGTTTCTAAATTACTTGGACACATT
>NW_019263498.1:0-15057 GCF_002742605.1 Olea europaea var. sylvestris
ATTTTAGCCAATTCCGACACAGTTGCGAAAAATGACGAAATTCACCCGGCGCGATTTTTGTTCTCGATGAACCTGTTAAATTTTATCCAATTCCGACACAGTCGCAAAAATTAACGAAATTGCCCTTGGCGCGATTTTTGTTTCCGATCAACCTGTCGAATTTCAGCCCATTCCGACAGAGTCGCGAAAAATGACGAAATTGCCCCCGGCGCGATTTTTGTTTCCGATCAAGCTGTCAAATTTTCTCCAATTCCGACACAGGAGCGAAAAATGACGAAATTGCCCCCGCGCGATTTTTGTTCCCGATCAACCTGTCAAATTTGAGCCCATTCCGACACAGTCGCGAAAAATGACGAAATTGACCCCGGCGCGATTTTTGTTTCCGATCAACCTGTCAAATTTCAGCCCACTCCGACACAGTCGCGAAAAATGACGAAATTATTCGGGGCGCGATTTTTTTTTCCAATCAACCAGTCCAATTTTAGCCCATTCCGACATCGTCGCGAAAAATGACAAAATTGCCCACGGCGCGAATTTTGTTTCCGGTCAACCTGTCAAATTTTAGCCAATTTCGACACAGTTGCGAAAAATGACAAAATTCACCCGGCGCGATTTTTGTTCCCGAACAACCTGTTAAATTTGAGCCCATTCCGACACAGTCGCGAAAAATGACGAAATTGCCCCCGGCGTGGTTTTTGTTCCCGATCAACCTGTCAAATTTGAGCCCATTCCGACACAGTCGCGAAAAATGACGAAATTGACCCCGACGCTATTTTTGTTTCCGATCAACCTGTCAAATTTCAGCTCATTCCGACACAGTTGCGAAAACTGACGAAATTGCCCCCGGCGCGATTTTTGTTGCCGATCAACCTGTTGAATTTGAGCACATTCCAACACAGTATCGAAAAATGATGAAATTACCGATGGCTCGATTTTTGTTTCCGATCAACCTGTCAAATTTTAGCCCATTCCGATACAGTCGCGAAAAATGACGAAATTGACCCCGGCGCGATTTTTGTTCCCGCTCAACCTGTCAAATTTCAGCCCATTCCGACACAGTCGTGAAAAATGACGAAATTGCCCCCGGCGCGATTTTTGTTTCCGATCAACCTGTCAAATTTCAGCCCATTCCGACACAGTAGCGAAAAATGAAGAAATTGCCTCCGGCGCGATTTTTGTTTCCGATCAACACGTCAAATTTTTGCCAATTCCGACACAAGCGCGAAAAATTACGAAATTGCCCCCGACGCGGTTTCTCTTTCTGATCAACCAATCAAATCTTAGTCCATTCCGACACAGTCGAGAAAAATGACGAAATTGCCCCCAGCGCGTTTTTTATTTTCGATCAACCTGCCAAATTTCTGCCCATTCCGACACAGTCACCAAAAATGATGAAATTGCCCCCAGCACGGTTTTTGTTTCCGATCAACCTGTCTAATTTTAGCCCATTCCGACACCGTCGCGAAAAATGATGAAATTGCCCCCAGCACGGTTTTTGTTTCCGATCAACCTGTCTAATTTTAGCCCATTCCGACACCGTCGCGAAAAATGATGAAATTGCCCCCAGCACGGTTTTTGTTTCCGATCAACCTGTCTAATTTTAGCCCATTCCGACACAAATCGCGAAAAATGACGAAATTGACCCCGGCGCGATTTTTGTTTCCGATCAACCTGTCAAATTTTAGCCAATTTCGACACAGTAGCGAAAAATAACGAAATTGAATTCGGCACGATTTTTGTTCCCGATCAACCAGTTAAATTTGAGCCCATTCCGACACAGTCGCGAAAAATGACGAAATTGCCCCGGCGCGATTTTTGTTTCCGATCAACCTGTCAAATTTTAGCCTATTCCGACACAGGCGCGAAAAATGACGAAATTGCCCCCGGCGCGATTTTTGTTTCCGATCAACCTGTCAAATTTTAGCCAATTCCGACACAGGCGCGAAAAATGAAGAAATTGCCCCTGGCACGATTTTTGTTCCCGATCAACCCATCAAATTTGAGCACATTTCGACACAGTCACGAAAAATAACGGAATTGCCCTTGGCGCTATTTTTGTTTCCGGTGAACCAGTCAAATTTTAGCCCATTCCGACACAGTCGAGAATAATGATGAAATTGCCCCCAACGCGATTATTGTTTCCGATCAACCTGTCAAATTTTAGCCTATTCCGACACAGGCGCGAAAAATGACGAAATTGCCCCCGGCGCGATTTTTGTTCCCGATCAACCTGTCAAATTTGAGCACATTCCGACACAGTCGCGAAAATTGATGAAATTACCCCCGGCGCGATTTTTGTTGCCTATCAACCTGTCAAATTTGAGCCCATTCCGACTCCGTCGCGAAAAATGACGAAATTGCCCCGGCGCGATTTTTGTTGCCTATCAACCTGTCAAATTTGAGCCCATTCCGACTCCGTCGCGAAAAATGACGAAATTGCCCCGGCGCGATTTTTGTTGCCTATCAACCTGTCAAATTTGAGCCCATTCCGACTCCGTCGCGAAAAATGACGAAATTGCCCCGGCGCGATTTTTGTTGCCTATCAACCTGTCAAATTTGAGCCCATTCCGACTCCGTCGCGAAAAATGACGAAATTGCCCCGGCGCGATTTTTGTTGCCTATCAACCTGTCAAATTTGAGCCCATTCCGACACAGTATCGAAAAATGACGAAATTGCTCCTGGCGCGATTTTTGTTTCCGATCAACCTGTCAAATTTCAGCCCATTCCGACACAGTCGCGAAAAATGATGAAATTACCCCCGGCGCGATTTTTGTTGCCTATCAACCTGTCAAATTTTAGCCAATTCCGACACAGGCGCGAAAAATGAAGAAATTGCCCCTGGCACGATTTTTGTTCCCGATCAACCCATCAAATTTGAGCACATTTCGACACAGTCCCGAAAAATAACGGAATTGCCCCTGGCGCTATTTTTGTTTCCGATGAACCATTTAAATTTTAGCCCATTCCGACACAGTCGAGAATAATGATGAAATTGCCCCCAACGCGATTTTTGTTTCCGATCAACCTGTCAAATTTGAGCACATTCCGACACAGTCGCGAAAAATGACGAAATTGCCCCCGGTGCGGTTTTTGTTTCCGATCAACCTGTCAAATTTCAGTCAATTCCGACACAGTCGCGAAAAATGACGAAATTGCCCCCGGTGCGGTTTTTGTTTCCGATCAACCTGTCAAATTTCAGTCAATTCCGACACAGTCGCGAAAAATGACGAAATTGCCCCCGGTGCGGTTTTTGTTTCCGATCAACCTGTCAAATTTCAGTCAATTCCGACACAGTCGCGAAAAATGACGAAATTGCCCCCGGTGCGGTTTTTGTTTCCGATCAACCTGTCAAATTTCAGTCAATTCCGACACAGTCGCGAAAAATGACGAAATTGCCCCCGGTGCGGTTTTTGTTTCCGATCAACCTGTCAAATTTCAGTCAATTCCGACACAGTCGCGAAAAATGACGAAATTGCCCCCGGTGCGGTTTTTGTTTCCGATCAACCTGTCAAATTTCAGTCAATTCCGACACAGTCGCGAAAAATGACGAAATTGCCCCCGGTGCGGTTTTTGTTTCCGATCAACCTGTAAAATTTTGGCCAATTCCGACACAGTCGAGAAGAATGACGAAATTGCCCCCGACGCGATTTTTGTTCCCGATCAACCTGTAAAATTTTAACAAATTCCGACACAGTCGCAAAAAATGACGAAAAAAAAATTGCCCCCGACGCGGCTTTTGTTCCCGATCAACCTGTCAAATTTTAACCAATTCCGACACAGTCGCGAAAAATGACGAAATTGACCCCGGCGCGGTTTTTATTCTCGATCAACCTTTCAAATTGTGGCCAATTCCGACACAGTCGCGAAAAATGACGAAATTGCCCCCGGCGCGATTTTTGTTTCCGATCAACCTGTCAAATTTCAGCCAATTCCGACACAGTCGCGAAAAATGACGAAATTGCCCCCGGCGCTGTTTTTGTTCTAGATCAACCAGTCAAATTGTAGCCAAATCCAACACTGTCGCGAAAAATGACGAAATTGCCCCCGGCGCGGTTTTCGTTCCCGATCAACCAGTCAAATTTTAGCCAATTCCGACACAGTCGCGAAAAATGACGAAATTGCCCCGGTACGATTTTTGTTTCCGATCGACCTGTCAAATTTGAGCCCATTCCGACGCCGTCGCATCAACCTGTCATATTTCAGCCAATTCCGACACTATCGCGCAAAATGACGAAATTGTCCCCGGCACGGTTTTTGTTTCTGATCAACCTGTCATATTTCAGCCAATTCCGACACTATCGCGCAAAATGACGAAATTGTCCCCGGCACGGTTTTTGTTTCTGATCAACCTGTCATATTTCAGCCAATTCCGACACTATCGCGCAAAATGACGAAATTGTCCCCGGCACGGTTTTTGTTTCTGATCAACCTGTCATATTTCAGCCAATTCCGACACTATCGCGCAAAATGACGAAATTGTCCCCGGCACGGTTTTTGTTTCTGATCAACCTGTCATATTTCAGCCAATTCCGACACTATCGCGCAAAATGACGAAATTGTCCCCGGCACGGTTTTTGTTTCTGATCAACCTGTCATATTTCAGCCAATTCCGACACTATCGCGCAAAATGACGAAATTGCGCCCGGCGCTATTTTTGTTCCCGATGAACCTGTCAAATTTTAGCCAATTCCGACACAGTCGCGAAAAATGACGAAATCGCCCACGGAACGACTTTTGTTCCCGATCAACCAGTCAAATTTTAGCCAATTCCGACACAGTCGCGAAAAATGACGAAATTGCCCCCGGCGCGGTTTTTGTTCCCGATGAACCTGCCAAATTTTAGCCAATTCCGACACAGTCGCGAAAAATGACGAAATCGCCCCCAGTGCGGCTTTTGTTCCCGATCAACCAGTCAAATTTTAGCCAATTCCGACACAGTCGCGAAAAATAACGAAATTACCCCCGACGCAGCTTTTGTTCCAGATCAACCAGTCAAATTTTAGCCAATTTCGAAACAGTCGCGAAAAATGACGAAATTGCCACCGGCGCTGTTTTCGTTCCAGATCAACCAGTCAAATTGTAGCCAATTCCAACACAGTCGCGAAAAATGACGAAATTGCCCCCGGCGCGATTTTTGTTCCCGATCAACCTGTCAAATTATAGCCAATTCCGACACAGTCGCGAAAAATGACGAAATTGCCCCGGCGCGGTTTTTGTTTCCGATCAGCCTGTCAACATTTGGCCAATTCCGACACAGTAGCGAAAAATGACGAAATTGCCCCGGCGCGGTTTTTGTTTCCGATCAGCCTGTCAACATTTGGCCAATTCCGACACAGTAGCGAAAAATGACGAAATTGCCCCGGCGCGGTTTTTGTTTCCGATCAGCCTGTCAACATTTGGCCAATTCCGACACAGTAGCGAAAAATGACGAAATTGCCCCTGGCGCGGTTTTTGTTCCCGATGAACCTGTCAAATTATAGCCAATTCCGACACAGTCGCGGAAAATGACGAAATCGCCCCCGGAGCGGCTTTTGTTCCCGACCAACCAGTCAAATTTTAGCCAATTCCGACACATTCGCGAAAAATGACGAAATTGCCCACGGCGCGATTTTTGTTCCCGATCAACCTGTCAAATTTTGGCCAAATCCGACACAGTCGCGAAAAATGACGAAATTGCCCCCGGCGCGGCTTTTGTTCCCGATTAACCTGTCAAATTTTGGCCAATTCCGACACAGTCGAGAAAAATGACGAAATTGCCCCCGGCGACAAAATCGCGAAAAATGACGAAATTGCCCCCGACGCGATTTTTGTTCCCGATCAACCTGTCAAATTTTAGCCAATTCCGACACAGTCGCGAAAAATGACGAAATTGCCCACGGCGTGGTTTTTGTTCACGATCAACCAGTCAAATTTTAGCCAATTCCGACACAGTCACGAAAAATGACGAAATTGCCCCCAGCGGGTTTTTGTTTCTGTTCAACCTGTCAAATTTTGGCCAATTCCGACACAGTAGCGAAAAATGACGAAATTGCGCCCGGCGCAGTTTTTGTTCCCGATCAACTTGTCAAATTTTGGCCAATTCCGACACAGTCGCGAAAAATGATGAAATTGCCCCCGGCGTGGCTTTTGTTCCCGATCAACATGTCAAATTTTAGCCAATTCCGACACAGTCGCGAAAAATGACAAAATTGCACCCGATGCGGTTTTTGTTCCCGATCAACCTGTCAAATTTTAGCCAATTCCGACACAGTCGCGTAAAATGACGAAATTGCCCCCGACGCGATTTTTGTTCCCGATCAACCAGTCAAATTTTAGCCAATTCCGACACAGTCGAGAAAAATGACGAAATTGCCCCCGGCGCGATTTTTGTTCCCGATCAACCTGTCAAATTGTGGCCAATTCCGACACAGTCGAGAAAAATGACTAAAATGCCCCCGGCGCGATTTTTGTTCCCGATCAACCTGTCAAATTTTAACCAATTCCGTAAGTCGCGAAAAATGAAGAAATTGCCCCCGGTGCTGTTTTTGTTCCCGATCAACTAGTCAAATTGTAGTCAATTCCTACACAGTCGCGAAAAATGACGAAATTGCCCCCGGCGCGATTTTTGTTCTCGATCAACCTGTCAAATTTTAGCCAATTCCGACATATTCGCGAAAAATGATGAAATTGCCCCGGGCGCGATTTTTGTTCCCGATCAACTTGTCAAATTTTAGCGAATTCCGACACGGTCGCGAAAAATGACGAAATTGCCCCCGGCGCGATTTTTGTTCCCGATCAACTTGTCAAATTTTGTCCAATTCCGACAAAGTCGCGAAAAATAACGAAATTGCCCCCGGCGCGGCTTTTGTTCCCGATCAACATGTCAAATTTTAGCCAATTCCGACACAGTCGCGAAAAATGACGAAATTGCCCGAGGCGCGATTTTTGTTTCCGATCAACCTGTCATATTTTGGCCAGTTCCGACAAAGTCGAGAAAAATGACGAAATTGCCCCCGACGCGGTTTTTGTTCCCGATCAACCTGTCAAATTTTAGCCAATTCCGACAAAGTCGCGAAAAATGAGGAAATTGCCCCGGCGCGATTTTTGTTTCCGATCACCAGTCAAATTTTAGCCAATTTCGACACAGTCGCGAAAAATGACAAAATTGCCCCAGGCGTGATTTTTGTTTCCGATCAACCTGTCAAATTTCAGCCAATTCCGACACAGTCGCGAAAAATGACGAAATTGCCCCCTGCCCTGTTTTTGTTCCCGATCAACGGGTCAAACTGTAGCCAATTCCAACACAGTCGCGAAAAATGACGAAATTTGCCCCCGGCGCAGTTTTTATTCCCGATCAACCAGTCAAATTTTATCCAATCCGACATAGTCGCGAAAAAATGACGAAATTGCCCCCAGCGCGGTTTTTGTTTCCGTTCAACCTGTCAAATTTTGGCAAATTCCGACACAGTAGCGAAAAATGACGAAATTGCCCCCTGGAGCTATTTTTTTTTCCCGATAACGAGTCAAATTGAAGCCAATTTCGAGACAGTCGCGGAAAATGACGAAATTGCGCCCGGCGCGATTTTTGTTCCCGATCAACCAGTCAAATTTTAGCCAATTCCGACACAGTCGCGAAAAATGACGAAATTGCCCCCAGCGCGATTTTTGTTCCCAATCAACCTGTCAAATTTTAACCAATTCCGTAAGTCGCGAAAAATGACGAAATTGCCCCAGGCGCTGTTTTTGTTCCAGATCAACCTGTCAAATTTTGGCCAATTCCGACACAGTCGCGAAAAATGACGAAATTGCCCCCGGCGCGGTTTTTGTTCCCGATCAACCTGTCAAATTTTAGCGAATTCCGACACAGTCACAAAAAATGACGAAATCGCCCCCGGCGCGGCTTTTGTTCCCGATCAACCAGTCAAATTTTAGCCAAATCCGTCACAGTCATGAAAAATGACGAAATTGCCCGCGACGCGACTTTGTTCCCGATCAAACAGTCAAATTTTAGCCAATTCCGACAGAGTCGAGAAAAATGACGAAGTTGCCCCTGGTGCGATTTTTGTTCACGATGAACCAGTCAACTTTGAGCCAATTCTGACGCAGTCGCGAAAAATGACGAAATTGCCCCCGGCGCGATTTTTGTTTCCGGTCAACTTGTCAAATTTTAGCTAATTCCGACACAGTCGAGAAAAATGACGAAATTGCCACCGGCGCGGTCTTTGTTTCCGATAAACCGGTCAAATTTTAGCCAATTCCGACACAGTCGTGAAAAATGACGAAATTGCCCCAGGCGCGTTTTTTGTTTCCGATCAACATGTCAAATTTTGGACAATTCCGACACAGTCGCGAAAAATGACGAAATTGCCCCCGGCGCGGTTTTTGTTCCCGATCAACCTGTCAAATTTCAGCCAATTCCGACACAGTCGCGAAAAATGACGAAATTGCCCCCGGCGCGGTTTTTGTTCCCGATCAACCTGTCAAATTTCAGCCAATTCCGACACAGTCGCGAAAAATGATAAAATTGCCCCCGACGCGGTTTTTGTTCCCGATCAACCAGTCAAATTTTAGCCGATTCCGACACAGTCGAGAAAAATGACGAAATTGCCCCCGGCCCTGTTTTTATTCCCGATCAACGATTCAAACTATAGCCAATTCCAACACAGTCGCGAAAAATGACGAAATTGCTCCCGGCGCGATTTTTTTTCCCGATCAACTTGTCAAATTTTGTCCAATTCCGATAAAGTCGCGAAAAATGATGAAATTGACCCCGGCGCAGCTTTTGTTCCCGATCAACATGTCAAATTTTAGCCAATTCCGACACAGACGCGAAAAATGACGAAATTGCCCCAGGCGCGATTTTTGTTTCCGATCAACCTATCATATTTTGGCCAGTTCCGACAAAGTCGCAAAAAATGACGAAATTGACCCCAGCGCGGTTTTTATTCCCGATCAACCAGTCAAATTTTAGCCAATCCGACACAGTCGCGAAAAATGACGAAATTGCCCCCAGCGCGGTTTTTGTTTCCGTTCAACCTGTCAAATTTTGGCCAATTCCGACACAGTAACGAAAAATGACGAAATTGCCCCTAGCGCTGTTTTTGTTCCCGACCAACTAGTCAAATTGTAGCCAATTCCGATATAGTCGCGAAAAATGACGAAATTGCCCCAGCGCGATTTTTGTTTCCGATCAACCAGTCAAATTTTGGCCAATTCCGACACAGTAGCGAAAAATGACGAAATTGGCCCCTAGCGCTGTTTTTGTTCCCGATCAACGAGTCAAATTGAAGCCAACTCCGACACAGTCGCGAAAAATGACGAAATTGCCCTCGGTGCGGTTTTTGTTCCCGATCAAGCAGTCAAATTTTAGCCAATTCCGACACAGTCGCAAAAAATGACGAAATTGCCCCCGGCGCGATTTTTTTTCCCGATCAACCTGTCAAATTTTAATCAATTCCGTAAGTCGCGAAAAATGACGAAATTGCCCCCGGCGCTGTTTTTGTTCCCGATCAACTAGTCAAATTGTAGCCAATTCCGACACAGTCGCGAAAAATGACGAAATTGCCCCCGGCGCTGTTTTTGTTCCCGATCAACTAGTCAAATTGTAGCCAATTCCGACACAGTCGCGAAAAATACCGAAATTGCCCCCGGCGCGGTTTTTGTTCCCGATCAACCAATCAAATTTTAGCTAATTCCGACGCAGTCGCAAAAAATGACGTAATTGCCCCCGGCGCGGTTTTTGTTTCCCGCCAACTTCTCAAATTTTAGCTAATTCCGACACAGTCGAGAAAAATGACGAAATTGCCCCCGGCGCGATCTTTGTTTCCGATAAACCAGTCAAATTTTAGCCTAGTCCGACACAGTCGCGAAAAATGACGAAATTGCCCCAGGCGCGTTTTTTGTTTCCGATCAACCAGTCAAATTTTTGCCAATTCCGACACAGTCGCGAAAAATGACGAAATTGCCCCCAACGCGATTTTTATTTTCGATCAACCTGTCAAATTTAGGCCAATTCCGACACAGTCGCGAAAAATGACGAAATTGCCCCCAACGCGATTTTTATTTTCGATCAACCTGTCAAATTTAGGCCAATTCCGACACAGTCGCGAAAAATGACGAAATTGCCCCCGACGCAGTTTTTGTTCCCGATCAACTAGTCAAATTGTAGCCAATTCCGACACAGTCGCGAAAAATGACGAAATCACCCCCGGCGCGGCTTTTGTTCCCGATCAACCAGTCAAATTTTAGCCAAATCCGATACAGTCGCGAAAAATGACGAAATTGCCCGCGGCGCGACTTTTGTTCCCGATCGAACAGTCAAATTTTAGACAATTCCGACAGAGTCTAGAAAAATGACAAAGTTGCCCCTGGCGCGATTTTTGTTCCCGATGAACCTGTCAACTTTGAGCCAATTCCGACGCAGTCGAGAAAAATGACGAAATTGCCCCCGACGTGATTTTTGTGTTCGATCAACCTGTCAAATTTACCAATTCCGACACAGTTGAGGAAAATGACTAAATTGCCCCCGACGGAGTTTTTGTTCCCGATCAACCTGTCAGATTTTAACCAATTCCGACGCAGTCGTGAAAAATGACGTAATTGCCCCCGGCGCGGTTTTTGTTTCCGGTCAACTTGTCAAATTTTAGCTAATTCTGACACAGTCTAGAAAAATGACGAAATTGCCCCCGTCGCGGTCTTTGTTTCCGATAAACCGGTCAAGTTTTAGCCAATTCCGACACAGTCGCAAAAAATGACGAAATTGCCCCAGGCGCGTTTTTTGTTTCCGATCAACCTTTCAAATTTTGGACAATTCCGACACAATCGCGAAAAATGACGAAATTGCCCCCGACGCGATTTTTGTTCCCGATCAACCTGTCAAATTTTAGCCAATTTTGACACAGTCGCGAAAAATGACGAAATTGCCCTCGGCGCGATTTTTGTTCCCGATCAGCCAGTCAAATTTTAGCCAATTCCGACAGAGTCGCGAAAAATGACGAAATTGCCCCTAGCGCGGTTTTTGTTTCCGATTAACCTGTCAAATTTAGGCCAATTCTGACACAGTCGCTAAAAATGACGAAATTGCCAAGCGCTGTTTTTGTTCCCGATCAACTAGTCAAATTGTAGCCAATTCCGACACAGTCGCGAAAAATGACGAAATTGCCCCCAGCGCGGTTTTTGTTTCAGATCAGCCTGTCATATTTTGGCCAATTCCGACACAGTAGCGAAAAATGACGAAATTGCCCCCGGCGCTGTTTTTGTTCCCGATCAGCGAGTCAAATTGTAGCCAATTCCGACATAGTCGCGAAAAATGACGAAATTGCCCCCAGCGCGGTTTTTGTTTTCGATCAACCTGTCAAATTTGGACCAATTCCGACACTGTCGCGAAAAATGACGAAATTGCCCCCGGCGCTGTTTTTGTTCCCGATCAACTAGTCAAATTGTAGCCAATTCCGACACAGTCGCGAAAAATGACGAAATTGCCCCCAGCGCGGTTCTCGTTTCCGATCAGCCTGTCAAATTTTGGCCAATTCCGACACAGTAGCAAAAAATGACGAAATTGCCCCCACCGCTCTTTTTGTTCTCTATCAACGAGTCAAATTGTAGCCAATTTCGACAAAGTCGCGAAAAATGACGAAATTGCCCCCAGCACGATTTTTGTTCCCGATCAACCCGTCAAATTTTAGCCAACTCCGACACATTCGCGAAAAATGACGAAATTGCCCCCGTCGCGGTTTTTGTTCCCGATGAACCTGTCAAATTTTAGCCAATTCCGACACAGTAGCGAAAAATGACGAACTTGCCCCCGGCGCGGTTTTTGTTCCCGATCAACTTGTCAAATTTTAGCCAATTTTGACACAGTCGCGAAAAATGACGAAATTGACCTCCCGCGATTTTTGTTTCCGTTCAACCTGTCAAATTTCAGCCAATTCCGACATAGTCACGAAAAATGACGAAATTGCCCCCGGCGTTGTTTTTTTTCCCGATCAACCAGTCAAACTAAAGACAATTCCAACACAGTCGCGAAAAATGACGAAATTGCCCCCGGCGCGGTTTTTTTTCCCGATCAACCAGTCAAATTTTAGCCAATCCGACACAGTCGCGAAAAATGACGAAATTGCCCCCAGCGCGATTTTTGTTTCCGTTCAACCTGTCAAATTTTAGCCAATTCCGACACAGTAGCATAAAATGACGAAATTGCCCCTGGCGCTGTTTTTGTTGCCAACCAACTAGTCAAATTGTAGCCAATTCCGATACGGTCGCGAAAAATGACGAAATTGCCCCCAGCACGATTTTTGTTTCCGATCAACCTGTCAAATTTTGGCCAATTCCGACACAGTTGCAAAAAATGACGAAATTGCCCCCGACGCTGTTTTTGTTCCCGATCAACGAGTCAAACAGAAGCCAATTCCGACACAGTCGCGAAAAATGACGAAATTGCCCCCCGGCGCGGTTTCTGTTCCAGATCAACCAGTCAAATTTTAGACAATTCCGACAGAGTCGCGAAAAATGACGAAATTGCCCCCAGCGCGATTTTTGTTCCCGATCAACCTGTCAAATTTTAACCAATTCCGTAAGTCGCGAAAAATGACGAAATTGCCTCCGGCGCGGTTTTTGTTTCCGATCAGCCTGTCAAATTTTGGCCAATTCCGACACAGTAGCGAAAAATGACGAAATTGCCCCCGGCTCGATTTTTTATCCCGATCAACCTGTCAAATTTTAGCCAATTCCGACACAGTCGCGAAAAATGACGAAATTGCCCCCGGCGCGATTTTTATTCCCGATCAACATGTCAAATTTTGGCCAATTCCGACATTGTCGCGAAAAATGACGGAATTGCCCCCAGCGCAGCTTTTGTTCCCGATCAACATGTCAAATTTTAGCTAATTTCGACACAGTCGCGAAAAATGACGAAATTGCCCCAGGCGCGATTTTTGTTTCCGATCAAACTGTGAAATTTTGGCCAGTTCCGACAAAGTCGTGAAAAATGATGAAATTGCCCCCGACGCCGTTTTTGTTCTCGATCAACCATTCAAATTTTAGCCAATTCCGACACAGTCGCGAAAAATGACGAAATTGCCCCCGGCACGATTTTTGTTTCCGATCAACCATTCAAATTTTAGCCAATTCCGACACAGTCGCGAAAAATGACGAAATTGCCCCTGGCGCGATTTTTGTTCCCGATGAACCTGTCAAATTTGTACCAATTTCGACGCAGTCGCGAAAAATGACGAAATTGCACCCGGCGCGGCTTTTGTTTTCGATCAACCTGTCAAATTTTAGCCAATTCCGACACAGTCGAGGAAAATGACGAAATTGCACCCGTCGCAGTTTTTGTTCCCGATCAACCTGTCAAATTTGAGCCAATTCCGACGCAGTCGAGAAAAATGACGTAATTGCCCCCAGCGCGGTTTTTGTTTCCCGTCAAGTTCTCAAATTTTAGCTAATTCCTACACAGTCAAGAAAAATGACGAAATTGCCCCCGGCGCGGTCTTTGTTTCCGATAAACCAGTCAAATTTTAGCCTATTCCGACACAGTCGCGAAAAATGACGAAATTGCCCCCGGCGCGGTCTTTGTTTCCGATAAACCAGTCAAATTTTAGCCTATTCCGACACAGTCGCGAAAAATGACGAAATTGCCCCAGGCGTGTTTTTTGTTTCCGATCAACCTGTCAAATTTTGGCCAGTTCCGACACAGTCGCGAAAAATGACGAAATTACCCCTGACGCGATTTTTGTTCCCGATCAACCTGTCAAATTTTAGCCAATTTCGACACAGTCGCGAAAAATGACGAAATTGCCCTAGGCGCGATTTTTGTTTCCGATCAACTTGTCAAATTTCAGCCAATTCCGACACAGTCGCGAAAAATGACGAAATTGCCCCCGGCGCTGTTTTTGTTCCAGATCAACCTGTCAAATTGTAGCCAATTCCAACACAGTCGCGAAAAATGACGAAATTGCCCCCGGCGCGATTTTTGTTCCCGATCAACCAGTCAAATTTTTGCCAATTCCGACACAGTCGCGAAAAATGACGAAATTGACCCCGGCGCGATTTTTGTTCCCGATCAACCTGTCAATAATTTAGCCAATTCCGACACAGTCGCGAAAAATGACGAAATTGCCCCCAACGCGGTTTTTGTTTTCGATCAACCTGTCAAATTTAGGCCAATTCCGACACAGTCGCGAAAAATGACGAAATTGCCCTGGAAGCTGTTTTTGTTCCCGATCAACTAGTCAAATTGTAGCCAATTCCGAAACAGTAGTGAAAAATGACGAAATTACCCCCAGCGCGATTTTTGTTTCCGATCAACCTGTCAAATTTTGGCCAATTCCGACACAGTAGCGAAAAATGACGAAATTGCCGCCGGCGCGGTTTTTGTTCCCGATCAACCTGTCAAATTTTAGCCAATTCCGACACAGTCGCAAAAAATGACGAAATCGCCCCCGGCGCGGCTTTTGTTCCCGATCAACCAGTCAAATTTTAATCAAATCCGTCACAGTCGTGAAAAATGACGAAATTGCCCGCGGCGCGACTTTTGTTCCCGATCAAACAGTCAAATTTTAGCCAATTCCGACACAGTCGCAAAAAATGACGAAATTGCCCGCGGCGCGACTTTTGTTCCCGATCAAACAGTCAAATTTTAGCCAATTCCGACAGAGTCGAGAAAAATGATGATGTTGCCCCCGGCGCGATTTTTGTTCACGATGAACCTGTCAACTTTGAGCCAATTCCGACACAGTCGAGAAAAATGATGAAATTGCCACCAGCGCGGTCTTTGTTTCCGATAAATCGGTCAAATTTTAGCCAATTCCGACACAGTCGCGGAAAATGACGAAATTGCCCCAGGCGCGTTTTTTGTTTCCGATCAACCTGTCAAATTTTGGACAATTCCGACACAGTCGCGAAAAATGACGAAATTGCCCCCGGAGCGGTTTTTGTTCCCGATCAACCTGTCAAATTTTAGCCAATGTCGACACAGTCGCGAAAAATGACGAAATTGCCCCCGGAGCGGTTTTTGTTCCCGATCAACCTGTCAAATTTTAGCCAATGTCGACACAGTCGCGAAAAATGACGAAATT
>NW_019263498.1:15118-15476 GCF_002742605.1 Olea europaea var. sylvestris
AACCAGTCAAATTGTAGCCAATTCCAACACAATCGCGAAAAATGACGAAATTGCCCCCGACGCGGTTTTTGTTCCCGATCAAATTGTCAAATTTTCGCTAATTCCGACACAGTCGAGAAAAATGACGAAATTGCCCGCGGCGAGGTCTTTATTTCCCATAAACCGGTCAAATTTTAGCCGATTCCGACACAGTCGCGAAAAATGATGAAATTGCCCCAGGCGCATTTTTTGTTTCCGATCAGCCTGTCAAATTCTGGCCAATTCCGACACAGTCTCGAAAAATGACGAAATTGCCCCCGCCGTGGTTTTTGTTCCCGATCATTCTGTCAAATTTTAGCCAATTCCGACACAGTCGCGA
>NW_019263499.1:0-167 GCF_002742605.1 Olea europaea var. sylvestris
ACCCTTCCCCCTCTTACTAAGACTGAAGAATGTTCTTGTAAATTATGGCCAATACCGGGTATATAAGCAGTGATTTCAAATCCCGAGGTTAATCGTACTCTGGCAACTTTACGTAAGGCAGAGTTTGGTTTTTTTGGGGTGATAGTGGAAAAGTTGACAGATAAGTC
>NW_019263500.1:0-15471 GCF_002742605.1 Olea europaea var. sylvestris
GGCAGTTTGATCGGAAATAAAAATCGCGCCGGCGGCAATTTCGTCATTTTTCTCTACTGTGTCGGAATGGGCTCAAATTTGACCGGTTTATCGGGAATAAAAACCGCGCCGGGTGTAATTTCATCATTTTTTGCGACTGTGTCGGAATTGGCTGAAATTTGACTTGTTGATCAGAAACAAAAATCGCGTCGGGGACAATGTCATAATTTTTCTCGACTGTCGGAATTGGATGAAATTTGGCAGTTTGATCTGAAATAAAAATCGCGCCAGGGGCAATTTCGTCATTTTTCTCGAGTTGATCGGAAACAAAAACCGCGCTGGGGGCAATTTCGTCCTTTTTCTTGTCTGTGTCGGAATTGGCTAAAATTTGACTGGTTGATCGGAACCAAAAAAATCGCGCCGGGGGCAATGTCTTCATTTTTCTCGAATCTGTCGGAATTGGGTGAAATTTGGCAGTTTGATCGGAAATAAAAATCGCGCCGGCGGCAATTTCGTCATCTTTCTCGACTGTGTCGGAATGGGTTCAAATTTGACAGGTTGATCGGAAATAAAAATCGCGCCAGGGGCAATTTCGTCATTTTTCTCGACGTTGTCGGAATTGGGTGAAATTTGGCAGTTTGACCTGAAATAAAAATCGCGACGGGGGCAATTTCGTCATTTTTCTCGACAGTGTCGGAATGGGCTCGAATTTGACAGGTTGATCGGAAACAAAAACCGCGTCGGGGGCAATTTCGTAATTTTTCTCCACTGTGTCGGAATGGGCCCAAATTTGACAGGTTGATCGGAAACAAAAATCGCGCCGGGGAAATTTCATCATTTTTAGCGACTGTGTCGGAATTGGCTAAAATTTGACAGGTTGATCCGATACAAAAATCGCACCGAGGGCAATTTCGTCATTTTTCTTGACTGTGTCGGAATTGGCTGAAATTTTGCAGTTTGTTCTGAAATAAAAAACGCGCCAGGGGCAATTTCGTCATTTTTCTCGACAGTGTCGGAATGGGCTCGAATTTGACAGGTTGATCGGAAACAAAAATCGCACTGGGGCAATTTCGTCATTTTTCGCGACTGTGTCGGAATTAGCTAAAATTTGACAGGTTGATCGGAAACAAAAATCGCGCGCGGGGGCAAATTCGTCATTTTTCTCGACTTTGTCGGAATGGGCTCAAATTTGACAGGTTGATCGGAAGCAAAAATCGCGCCGAGGGCAATTTCATCGTTTTTCGCGACTGTGTCGGAATAGGCTAAAATTTGACAGGTTGATCGGAAACAAAAGTCGTGCCGGGGGCAATTCCGTCATTTTTCTCGACTGTGTCGGAATGAGCTCAAATTTGACAGGTTGATCGGGAGCAAAAATCGCGCCGGGGGTAATTTCGTCATTTTTCGCGATGGTGTCGGAGTTGGCTAAAATTTGACTGGTTGATCGGAAACAAAAACCGCGCCGTGGGCAATTTCGTCATTTTTCACGACGGTGTCGGAATGGGCTCAAATTTGACAGGTTGATCAGGAACGAAGACCGCGCCGGGGGTAATTTCGTCATCTTTCTCGACTGTGTCGGAATTGGCTAAAATTTGGCAGTTTGATCTGAAATAAAAATCGCGCCGTGGGCAATTTCATCATTTTTCTTGACTGCGTCGGAGTGGGCTCGAATTTGACAGGTTGATCGGGAACAAAAACCCCGCCGGGTGTAATTTCGTCAATTTTCGCGACTATGTCGGAATTGGCTGAAATTTGACTGGTTGATCTGAAACAAAAACCGCGCCGGGGGCAATTTCGTCATTTTTCTCCACTGTGTCGGAATCGGCTGAAATTTGGCAGTTTGACCGGAAATAAAAATCGCGCCGGCGGCAATTTCATCATTTTTCTCGACTGTGTCGGAATGGGCTCAAATTTGACAGGTTTATCTGGAACAAAAATCGCGCCGGGGCAATTTCGTCATTTTTTGCAACTGTGTCGGAATTGGTTGAAATTTGACTTGTTGATCGGAAACAAAAACCGCGCCGGGGGCAATTTCGTCATTTTTCTCGACTGTGTCGTAATTGGCTGAAATTTGGCAGTTTGATCTGAAATAAAAATCGCGCCGAGGGTAATTTCGTCATTTTTCTGGACTGTGTCGGAATTGGCTAAAATTCGACAGGTTGATCGGAAACAAAAATCGCGTCGGGGGCAATTTCGTCATTTTTCTCGACTGTGTCGGAATGGGCTCAAATTTGACAGGTTGATCGGAAACAAAAATCGCGCCGGGGGCAATTTCGTCATTTTTCGCGACGGTGTCGAAATGGGCTCAAATTTGACAGGTTGATCGGGAACGAAAATCGCGTCGAAGGGTAATTTCGTCATCTTTTTCGAGTGTGTCGGAATTGGCTAAAATTTGGCAGTTTGATGTGAAATAAAAATTGCGCCAGGGGCAATTTCATCATTTTTCTCGACTGCGTCGGAGTGGGATCGAATTTGACAGGTTGATCGGGAACAAAAACCCCGCCGGGTGTAATTTCGTCATTTTTCGCGACTATGTCGGAATTGGCTGAAATTTGACTAGTTGATCAGAAACAAAAATCGCGCCGGGGGCAATTTCGTCATTTTTCTCGACTGTGTCGGAATCGGCTGAAATTTGGCAGTTTGATCGGAAACAAAAACCGCGCCGGGGGCAATTTCGTCATTTTTCGCGACGGTGTCGGAATGGGCTGAAATTTGACAGGTTGATCGGAAACAAAAATCGCGCCGGGGGCACTTTCGTCATTTTTCGCGACGGAGTCGGAATGGGCTGAAATTTGGCAGTTTGATCTGAAATAAAAATCGCGCCGGGGGTAATTTCGTCATTTTTCTCGACTGTGTCGGAATGGGCTCAAATTTGACAGGTTTATCGGGAACAAAAATCGCGCTGGGGCGATTTCGTCATTTTTTGTATCTGTGTCGGAATTGGCTGAAATTTGACTTGTTGATCGGAAAAAAAAACCGCGCCGGGGGCAATTTCGTCATTTTTCTCGACTGTGTCGGAATTGGCAGAAATTTGGCAGTTTGATCTGAAATAAAAATCGCGCCGGGGGTAATTTCGTCATTTTTCGCGACAGTGTCGGAATGGGCTCAAATTTGACAGGTTGATCGGGAAGGAAAATCGCGACGGGGGTAATTTCGTCATCTTTCTCGACTGTGTCGGAATTGGCTAAAATTTGGCAGTTTGATCTGAAATAAAAATCGCGCCAGGGGCAATTTCATCATTTTTCTCGACTGCGTCGGACTGGGCTCGAATTTGACAGGTTGATCGGGAACAAAAATCCCGCCGGGTGTAATTTCGTCATTTTTCGCGACTGTGTCGGAATTGGCTGAAATTTGACTTGTTGATCGGAAACAAAAACCGCACCGGGGGTAATTTCATCATTTTTCTCGACTATGTCAGAATTGGCTGAAATTTGGCAGTTTTATCTGAAACAAAAATCGCGCCAGGGGCAATTCCGTCATTTTTCTCGACTGTGTCGGATTGGGCTCAAATTTGACAGGTTGATCGGAAACAAAAATCGCGCCGGAGCAATTTTGTTATTTTTCTAGAATGTGTCGGAATTGGCAAAAATTTGACAGGTCGATCGGAGACAAAAATCGCGCCCGGGCAATTTCGTCATTTTTCTCGACTGTGTCGGAATTGGCAAAAATTTGGCAGTTTGATCTGAAATAAAAATCGCGTCGTGGGCTATTTCATCATTTTTCTCGACTGTGTCGGAATGGGCTTAAATTTGACAGGTTGATCGGAAACAAAAATCGCGCCGGGGGCTATTTCGTCATTTTTCTCGACTGTGTCGAAATTGGCTAAAACTTGGCAGTTTGATCTGAAATAAAAAACGCGCCGGCGACTATTCCGTCATTTTTCACAACTGTGTCGGACTGGGCTCAAATTTGATAGATTTATCGTGAACAAAAACCGCGCCGGGTGTTATTTCGTTATTCCTCGCGACTGTGTCGGAATTGGCGGAAATGTGACTTGTTGATCGGAAACAAAAATCGCGCCGGGGGCAATTTCGTCATTTTTCTCGACTGTATCGGAATTGGCTGAAATTTGGCAGTTTGATCAGAAATAAAAATCGCGCCGGGGGCAATTTCGTCATTTTTCTCGACTGTATCGGAATTGGCTGAAATTTGGCAGTTTGATCTGAAATAAAAATCACGCCAGGAGTAATTTCGTCATTTTTCGCGACTGTGTCGGAATTGACTAAAATTTGACTTGTTGATCGGAAACAAAAATCGCGCCGAGGGCAATTTCGTCATTTTTCTCGACTGTGTCGGAATTGGCTGAAATTTGGCAGTTTGATCGGAAACAAAAATTGCGCCGGGGCAATTTCGTCATTTTTCGCGACTGTGTCAGAATGGGCTCAAATTTGACAGGTTGATCAGAAACAAAAATCGCGCTGGGGCAATTTCTTCATTTTTCGCGACGATGTCGGAAAGGGCTGAAATTTGACAGGTTGATTGGAAACAAAAATTGCGCCGGCGGCAATTTCGTCATTTTTCGCGACTGTGTCGGAATAGGCTCAAATTTGACAGGTTTATCGGGAACAAAAACCGCGCAGGGTGTAATTTCGTTATTTTTTGCGACTGTGTCGGAATTGGCTAGAATTTGACTTGTTGATCGGAAACAAAAACCGCGCCAGGGGCAACTTCGTCATTTTTCTCGACTGTGTCGGAATTGGCTGAAATTTCGCAGTTTGATCGGAAATAAAAATCGCGCCGACTGCAATTTCGTCATTTTTCTCGACTGTGTCGGAATGGGCTCAAATTTGACCGGTTTACCGGGAACAAAAATTGCGACGGGTGTAATTTCGTCATTTTTCGCGACAGTGTCGGAATTGGCTAAAATTTGACTGGTTGATCGGAAACAAAAATCGCGCCGGGGGCAATTTCGTCATTTTTCGCGACTGTGTCGGAATTGGCTAAAATTTGACTGGTTGATCGGAAACAAAAATCGCGCCGGGGGCAATTTCGTCATTTTTCTCGACTGTGTCGGAATGGGCTCAAATTTGACCGGTTTACCGGGAACAAAAATTGCGACGGGTGTAATTTCGTCATTTTTCGCGACTGTGTCGGAATTGGCTAAAATTTGACTTGTTGATAGGAAACAAAAACCGCGCCTGGGGCAATTTCGTCATTTTTTCGACTGTGTCGGAATTTGCTAAAATTTGGCAGTTTGATCTGAAATAAAAATCACGTCGGGGCAATTTCGTCATATTTCTCGACTGTGTCGGAATGGGCTCAAATTTGACAGATTGATCGGAAACAAAAATCGCGCCGGGGGCAATTTCGTCATTTTTCTCGACTGTGTCGGAATAGGCTGAAATTTGGCAGTTTGATCGGAAATAAAAATCGCGCCGGCGGCAATTTTGTCATTTTTCTCGACTGTGTCGAAATTGGCCGAAATTTGGCAGTTTGATCTAAAATAAAAGTCGTGCCAGGGGCAATTTCGTCAATTTTCTCGACTGTGTCCAAATTGGCTCAAATTTGACAAGTTGATCGGACACAAAAATCGCGCCGGGAGCAATTTCGTCATTTTTCTCGACTGTGTCGAAATTGGCTGAAATTTGGCAGTTTGGTCGGAAATAAAAATCGAGCCGGCGGCAATTTCGTCATTTTTATCGACTGTGTCGGAATGGGCTCAAATTTGACAGGTTTATCGGGAACAAAAATCGTGCCGGGTGTAATTTCGTCATTTCTCGCGACTGTGTCGGAATTGGCTGAAATTTGACTTGTTGATAGGAAACAAAAGTAGTGCCGGGGGCAATTTCGTCATTTTTCTCGATTGTGTCGGAATTGAATGAAATTTGGCAGTTTGAGCTGAAATAAAAGTCGCGCCAGAGGTAATTTTGTCATTTTTCTCGACTGTGCCGAAATGGGCTCAAATTTGACAGGTTGATCGGAAACAAAAATCGCGCCGGAGCAATTTCATCATTTTTCGCGACTGTGTCAGAATTGGCTAAAATTTGACAGGTTGATCGGAGACAAAAATCGCGCCGGGGGCAATTTCGTCATTTTTCTCGACTGTGTCGAAGTTGGCTAAAATTCGGCAGTTTGATCTGAAATAAAAATCGCGCCGAGGGCAATTTCGTCATTTTTCTCGACTGTGTCGGAATGGGCTCAAATTTGACTGGTTGATCGGAAATAAAAATCGCGCCGAGGGCAATTTCGTCATTTTTCTCGACTGTGTCGGAATGGGCTCAAATTTGACAGGTTGATCGGAAAAAAAATTGCGCCAGGGGCAATTTCGTAATTTTTCTCGACTGTGTCGGAATTGGCTGAAATTTGGCAGTTTGATCGGAAATAAAAATCGCGCCGCGCGGCAATTTCGTCATCTTTCTCGACTGTGTCGGAATGGGTTCAAATTTGACAGGTTGATCGGAAACAAAAATCTCCCCGGTGGCAATTTCGTCATTTTTCTCGACGTTGTCGGAATTGGGTGAAATTTGGCAGTTTGATCGGAAATAAAAATCGCTCCGACGGCAATTTCGTCATTTTTCTCGACTGTGTCGGAATTGGATGAAATTTGGCAGTTTGATCTGAAATAAAAGTCGCGCCAGGGGCAATTTTGTCATTTTTCTCGACTGCGTCGAAATGGGCTCAAATTTGAAAGGTTTATGGGAAAAAAAACCGCGCCGGGTGTAATTTCGTCATTTTTGCGACTGTGTCGGAATTGGCTGAAATTTGAATTGTTGATCGGAAACAAAAATCGCGCCGGGGACAATTTCGTCATTTTTCTCGACTGTGTCGGAATTGGATGAAACTTGGCAGTTTGATCTGAAATAAAAATCGCGCCAGGGGCAATTTCGTCATTTTTCCCGACAGTGTCGGAATGGGCTCAAATTTGACAGGTTGATCGGAAAAAAAATCGCGACGGGGGCAATTTTGTCATCTTTCTCGACTGTGTCGGAATGGGCTCAAATTTGACAGGTTTATAGGGAACAAAAACCGCGCCGGGTGTAATTTCGTCATTTTTCGCGACTGTGTTGGAATTGGCTGAAATTTGACTTGTTGATAGGAAACAAAAACCGCGCCGGGGACAATTTCGTCATTTTTCTCGACGGTGTTGGAATAGGCTGAAATTTGGCAGTTTGATCTGAAATAAAAATCGCGACGGGGGCAATTTCGTCATTTTTCTCGACAGTGTCGGAATGGGCTCAAATTTGACAGGCTGATCGGAAACAAAAATCTTGTCGGGGGCAATTTCGTCATTTTTCTCGACTGTGTCGGAATTGGCTGAAGTTTGGCAGTTTGATCGGAAATAAAAATCGCGCCGGCGGCAATGTCGTATTTTTTCTCGACTGTGTCGGAATGGGCTCAAATTTGACCGGTTTATCGGGAACCAAAATCACGCCGGGTGTAATTTCGTCGTTTTTCGCGACTGTGTCGGAATTGGCTAAAATTTGACTTGTTGATTGGAAACAAAAACTGTGCCGGCGTCAATTTCGTCATTTTTCTCGACTGTGTCGGAATTTGCTAAAATTTGGCAGTTTGATTTGAAATAAAAATCGCGCCGGGGTTCATTTCGTCATTTTTCTCGACTGTGTCGGAATGGGCTCAAATTTGACAAGTTGATCGGAAACAAAAATCTCGCCGGGGGCAATTTCGTCATTTTTCTCGACTGTGTCGGAATTGGCTGAAATTTGGCAGTTCGATCGGAAATAAAAATAGCGCCGGCGGCAATTTCGTCATTTTTCTCGACTGTGTCGGAATGGGCTCAAATTTGACAGGTTTATCGGGAACAAAAATCGCGGCGGGTGTAATTTCGTCATTTTTCGCGACTGTGTCGGAATTGACTGAAATTTGACTTGTTGATAGGAAACAAAAACCGCGGCGGGGGCAATTTCGTCATTTTTCTCGACTGTGTCGAAATTGGATGAAATTTAACAGGTTGATTGGAAACAAAAATCTAGCCGGGGGCAATTTCGTCATTTTTCTCGACTGTGTCGGAATGGGCTCAAATTTGACCGGTTGATCGGGAGCAAAAATCGCTCCGGGTGTAATTTCGACATTTTTCGCAACTGTTTCGAAATTGGCTAAAATTCGACTGGTTGATCGGAAACAAAAACCAGGCCGGGGGCAATTTCGTCATTTTTCTCGACTGTGTCAGAATTGGCTAAAATTTGGCAGTTTGATCGGAAATAAAAATCGCACCAGCGGCAATTTCGTCATTTTTCTCGACTGTGTCGGAATGGGTTCAAAATTGACAGGATGATCGGGAACAAAAACATCGCCGGGTGTAATTTCGTCATTTTTCGCGACTGTGTTGGAATTGGCTGAAATTTGACTGGTTGATCGGAAACAAAAACAACGCCGGGGGCAATTTCGTCATTTTTCTGGACTGTGTCGGAATTGGCCGAAATTTGGTAGTTTGATCTGAAATAAAAATCGCGCCGGGGGCAATTTCGTCATTTTTCTCGACTGTGTCGGAATTGGCTGAAATTTGGGAGTTTGATCGGAAAAAAACTTGCCGACGGCTATTTCGTCATTTTTCTCGACAGTGTCGGAATGGGCTCAAATATGACAGGATGATCGGGAACAAAAATCGCGCCGGGTGTAATTTCGTCATTTTTCTCGACTGTGTCGGAATGGACTCAAATTTGACAGGTTGATCGGGAACAAAAATCGCGTCGAGGCAATTTTGTCATTTTTCGCGACTGTGTCGGAATTGGCTAAAATTTGACATGTTGATCGGAAACAAAAATCGCGCCGGGGGCAATTTCGTCGTTTTTCGCGACTGTGTCGGAATTGGCTCAAATTTGACAGGTTGATCGGAAACAAAAGTCGCGCCGGGGGCAATTCCGTCATTTTTCTCGACTGTGTCGGAATTGGCTAATATTCGACTGGTTGATCGGAAACAAAAACCACGTCGGGGGCAATTTCGTCATTTTTCTCGACAGTGTCGGAATTGGCTGAAATTTGGCAGTTTGATCGGAAATAAAAATCGCGCCGGCGGCAATTTCATCATTTTTCTCGGCTGTGTCGGAATGGGTTCAAAATTGATAGGTTGATCGGGAAAAAAAACCTCGCCGGGTGTAATTTCGTCATTTTTCGCGACTGTGTCAGAATTGGCTGAAATTTGACTGGTTGATCGGAAATAAAAACAACGCCGGGGGCAATTTCGTCATTTTTCTCGACTGTGTCGGAATTGGCTGAAATTTGACAGTTTGATCTGAAATAAAAATCTCGCCGGGGGCAATTTCGTCATTTTTCTCGACAGTGTCGGAATTGGCTGAAATTTGGCAGCTTGATCTAAATTAAAAATCGCGCAGGGGGCAATTTCGTCATTTTTCTCGACAGTGTCGGAATTGGCTGAAATTTGGCAGCTTGATCTAAATTAAAAATCGCGCAGGGGGCAATTTCGTCATTTTTCTCGACAGTGTCGGAATTGGCTGAAATTTGGCAGCTTGATCTAAATTAAAAATCGCGCAGGGGGCAATTTCGTCATTTTTCTCGACTGTGTCGGAATTGGCTAAAATTTGGCAGTTTGATCAGAAATAAAAATTGCTCCGGTGGCAATTTCGTCATTTTTCTCGACTGTGTCGAAATGGCCTCAAATTTGATAGGTCGATCGGAAACAAAAATCGCGCCGGGGGCGATTTCGTCATTTTTCAAGACGATGTCGGAATGGGCTGAAATTTGACAGGTTGATCGGAAATAAAAATCGCGTCTGGGGCAATTTCGTCATTTTTTGCGATTATGTCGGAATGGGCTCAAATTCGACAGGTTGATCGGGAAAAAAATCGAGCCGGGTGTAATTACGTCATTTTTCGCGACTGTGTCGAAATTGGCTAAAATTCGACTGGTTGATCTGAAACAAAAACCGCGCCGGGGGCTATTTCGTCATTTTTCTCGACTGTGTCTGAATTGGCTGAAATTTGGCAGTTTGATCGGAAATAGAAATCGCGCCGGGGCAATTTCGTCATATTCTCGACTGTGTCGGAATGGGCTCAAATTTGACAAGTTGATCGGAAACAAAAATCGCGTCGGGGGCAATTTCGTCATTTTTCTCGACTGTGTCGGAATAGGCTGAAATTTGGCAGTTTGATCGGAAATAAAAATCGCGCCGGCGGCAACTTCGTCATTTTCCTCGACTGTGTCGGAATTGGCCGAAATTTGGCAGTTTGACCAGAAATAAAAGTCGCGCCAGGGGCAATTTCGTCATTTTTCTCGACTGTGTACGAATTGGCTCAAATTTGACAGGTTGATCAGACACAAAAATCGCGCCGGGAGCAATTTCGTCATTTTTCTCGCCTGTGTCGGAATTGGCTGAAATTTGCCAGTTTGGTCGGAAATAAAAATCGCGCCGGCAGCAATTTCATCATTTTTCTCGACTGTTTCGGAATGGGCTCAAATTTGACAGGTTTATCGGGAACAAAAATCGCGCCGGGTGTAATTTCGTCATTTCTCGCGACTGTGTCGGAATTGGCTGAAATTTGACTTGTTGATAGGAAACAAAAGTAGTGCCGGGGGCAATTTCGTCATTTTTCTCGACTGTGTCGGAATTTGATGAAATTTGGAAGTTTGATCTGAAATAAAAGTCGTGCCAGGGGCAATTTCGTCATTTTTCTCGACTGTGTCGGAATGGGCTCAAATTTAACAGGTTGATCGGAAACAAAAATCGCGCCGGAGAAATTTCGTCATTTTTCGCGACGGTATCGAAATGGGCTCAAATTTGACCGATTGATCGGAAAAAAAATCGCCCCGGGGGCAATTGCGTCATTTTTTTCGACTGTGTCGAAATTGGCTGAAATTTTGCAGTTTGATCGGAAATAAAAATCGCGCCGGGGGCAATTTCGTCATTTTTCTCGACTGTGTCGGAATGGGCTCAAATTTGACAGGTTGATCGGAAAAAAAATCGCCCCAGGGGCAATTTCGTCTTTTTTCTCGACTGTGTCGAAATTGGCTGAAATTTTGCAGTTTGATCGGAAATAAAAATCGCGCCGGCGGCAATTTCGTCATCTTTCTCGACTGTGTCGGAATGGGTTCAAATTTGACAGGTTGATCGGAAATAAAAATCGCGCCGGCGGCAATTTCGTCATCTTTCTCGACTGTGTCGGAATGGGTTCAAATTTGACAGGTTGATCGGAAACAAAAATTGCCCCGGGGGCAATTTCGTCATTTTTCTCGACGTTGTCGGAATTGGGTGAAATTTGCCAGTTTGATCGGAAATAAAAATCGCGCCGGCGGCAATTTCGTCATCTTTCTCGACTGTGTCGGAATGGGCTTAAATTTGACAGGTTTATCGGGAATAAAAATCGTGTCGGGTGTAATTTCGTCATTTTTCGTGACTGTGTCGGAATTGGCTAAAATTTGACTTGTTGATAGGAAACAGAAATCGCGCCGGGGACAATTTCGTCATTTTTCTCGACAGTGTTGGAATTGGCTGAAATTTGGCAGTTTGATCTGAAATAAAAATCGCGACGGGGTCAATTTCGTCATTTTTCTCGACAGTGTCGGAATGGGCTCGAATTTGACAGGTTGATCGGAAACAAAAATCGCGTCGGGGGCAATTTCGTAATTTTTCTCCACTGTGTCGGAATGGGCCCAAATTTGACAGGTTGATCGGAAACAAAAATCGAGCCGGGGAAATTTCGTCATTTTTAGCGACTGTGTCAGGATTGGCTAAAATTTGACAGTTGATCGGATACAAAAATCGCGCCGGGGGCAATTTCATTATTTTTCTCGACTGTGTCGGAATTGGCTTAAATTTGGAAGTTTGATGTGAAATAAAAA
This sequence comes from Olea europaea var. sylvestris, assembly GCF_002742605.1. Classification (NCBI taxonomy): domain Eukaryota; kingdom Viridiplantae; phylum Streptophyta; class Magnoliopsida; order Lamiales; family Oleaceae; genus Olea; species Olea europaea. Next base: position 11,731 of record NW_019263500.1, read on the forward strand.
ACGCTTGGGGCAATTTTGTCATTTTTCTCGACAGTGTCGGAATGGGCTCGAATTTGACAGGTTGATCGGAAACAAAAATCGCGCCAGGGCAATTTCGTCATTTTTCGCGACTGTGTCGGAATTGGCTAAAATTCGATTGGTTGATCGGAAAGAAAAACCACGTCGGGGGCAATTTCGTCATTTTTCTCGACAGTGTCGGAATTGGCTGAAATTTGGCAGTTTGATCGGAAATAAAAATCGCGCCGGCGACAATTTCGTCATTTTTCTCGATTGTGTCGGAATGGGTTCAAAATTGATAGGTTGATCGGGAAAAAAAACCTTGCCGGGTATAATTTCGTCATTTTTCGCGACTGTGTCGGAATTGGCTGAAATTTGACTGGTTGATCGGAAACAAAAGCAACGCCGGGGGCAATATCGTCATTTTTCTCGACTGTGTCGGAATTGGCTGAAATTTGACAGTTTGATCTGAAATAAAAATCGCGCCGGGGGCAATTTCGTCATTTTTCTCGACTGTGTCGGAATTGGCTGAAATTTGACAGTTTGATCTGAAATAAAAATCTCGCCGGGGGCAATTTCGTCATTTTTCTAGACTGTGTCGGATTTGGCTGAAATTTGGGAGTTTGATTGGAAATAAAAATCTCGCCGGCGGCTATTTCGTCATTTTTCTCGACTGTGTCGGAATTGGCTGAAATTTGACAGTTTGATCTGAAATAAAAATCGCGCCGGGGGTAATTTCGTCATTTTTCTCGACTATGTAGGATTTGGCTGAAATTTGGGAGTTTGATTGGAAATAAAAATCTCGCCGGCGGCTATTTCGTCATTTTTCTCGACTGTGTCGGAATGGGCTCAAATTTGACAGGTTGATCGGGAACAAAAATCGCGCCGGGTGTAATTTCGTCATTTTTTGCGACTGTGTCGAAATTGGCTTAAATTTGACTGGCTGATCGGAAACACAAATCGCGCCGAGGGCAATTTCGTCATTTTTCTCGACTGTGTCGGAATTGGCTAAAATTTGGCAGTTTGATCAGAAATAAAAATTGCTCCGGCGGCAATTTCGTCATTTTTCTCGACTGTGTCGAAATGGCCTCAAATTTGACAGGTCGATCGGAAACAAAAATCGCGCCGGGGGCGATTTCGTCATTTTTCAAGACGATGTCGGAATGGGCTAAAATTTGACCGGTTGATCGGAAATAAAAATCGCGTCGGGGGCAATTTCGTCATTTTTTGCGATTATGTCGGAATGGGCTCAAATTCGACAGGTTGATCGGGAAAAAAAATCGAGCCGGGTGTAATTTCATCATTTTTCGCGACTGTGTTGAAATTGGCTAAAATTCGACTGGTTGATCTGAAACAAAAACCGCGCCGGGGGCTATTTCGTCATTTTTCTCGAATGTGTCTGAATTGGCTGAAATTTGGCAGTTTGATTGGAAATAGAAATCGCGCCGGGGCAATTTCGTCATATTTCTCGACTGTGTCGGAATGGGCTCAAATTTGACAGGTTGATCGGAAACAAAAATCGCGCCGGGGGCAATTTCGTCATTTTTCTTGACTGTGTCGGAATAGGCTGAAATTTGGCAGTTTGATCGGAAATAAAAATCGCGCCAGCGGCAACTTCGTCATTTTCCTCGACTGTGTCGGAATTGGCCGAAATTTGGCAGTTTGACCAGAAATAAAAGTCGCGTCAGGGGCAATTTCGTCATTTTTCTCGAATGTGTACGAATTGGCTCAAATTTGACAGGTTGATCGGACACAAAAATCGCGCCGGGAGCTATTTCGTCATTTTTCTCGCCTGTGTCGGAATTGGCTGAAATTTGGCAGTTTGGTCGGAAATAAAAATCGCGCCGACGGTAATTTCGTCATTTTTCTCGACTGTGTCGGAATGGGCTCAAATTTGACAGGTTTATCGGGAAAAAAAATCGCGCCGGGGGTAATTTCGTCATTTTTCTCGACTGTGTCGGAATGGGCTCAAATTTGACAGGTTTATCGGGAACGAAAATCGCGCCGGGTGTAATTTCGTCATTTCTCGCGACTGTGTCGGAATTGGCTGGAATTTGACTTGTTGATAGGAAACAAAAGTAATGCCGGAGGCAATTTCGTCATTTTTCTCGACTGTGTCGGAATTGGATGAAATTTGGTAGTTTGATCTGAAATAAAAGTCGTGCCAGGGTTAATTTCGTCATTTTTCTCGACTGTGTCGAAATGGGCTCAAATTTAACAGGTTGATAGGAAACAAAAATCGCGCCGGAGCAATTTCGTCATTTTTCGCGACTGTGTCGGAATTGGCTAAAATTTGACAAGTTGATCGGAGACAAAAATCGCGCCGGGGGCAATTTCGTCATTTTTCTCGACTGTGTCAGAATGGGCTCAAATTTGACGGGTTGATCGGAAAAAAAATCGCGCCAGGGGCAATTTCGTCCTTTTACTCGACTGTGTCGGAATTGGCTGAAATTTGGCAGTTTGATCTGAAATAAAAATCGCGCCGGGGGCAATTTCGTCATTTTTCTCGACTGTGTCAGAATGGGCTCAAATTTGACGGGTTGATCGGAAAAAAAATCGCGCCAGGGGCAATTTCGTCCTTTTACTCGACTGTGTCGGAATTGGCTGAAATTTGGCAGTTTGATCGGAAAATAAAAATCTCGCCGGGGGCAATTTCGTCATTTTTCTCGACTGTGTCGGAATGGGCTTAAATTTGACAGGTTGATCGGAAACAAAAATCGCGCCGGGGGCAATTTCGTCATTTTTCTCGACTGTGTCGGAATGGGCTTAAATTTGACAGGTTGATCGGAAACAAAAATCGCGCCGGGGGCAATTTCGGCATTTTTCTCGATTGTGTCGAAATTGGCTGAAATTTGGCAGTTTGATCAGAAATAAAAATCGCGCCGGCGGCAATTTCGTCATTTTTCTTGACTGCGTCGGAATGTGCTCAAATTTGACAGGTTGATCGGAAAAAAAAATCGCGCCGGAGCAATTTCGTCATTTTTCGCGACTGTGTCGGAATTGGCCAAAATTTGACAGGTTGATCGAAGACAAAAATCGCGCTGGGGGAAATTTCGTCATTTTTCTCGACTGTGTCGGAATGGGCTCAAATTTGACAGGTTGATCGGAAAAAAATCGCGCCGGGGCAATTTCGTCATTTTTCTCGACTTTGTCGGAATTGGCTGAAATTTGACAGTTTGATCGGAAATAAAAATCGTGCCGGCGGCAATTTCGTCATCTTTCTCGACTGTGTCGGAATGGGTTCAAATTTGACAGGTCGATCGGAAACAAAAATCGCGCCGGGGGCAATTTCGTCATTTTTCTCGCCGTTGTCGGAATTGGGTGAAATTTGGCATTTTGATCGGAAATAAAAATCGTGCCGGCGGCAATTTCGTCATCTTTCTCGACTGTGTCGGAATCGGCTCAAATTTGACAGGTTTATCGGGAATAAAAACCGCGCCGGGTGTAATTTCGTCATTTTCGCGACTGTGTCGAAATTGGCTGAAATTTGACTTGTTGATCGGAAACAAAAATCGCGCCGGAGACAATTTCGTCATTTTTCTCGACTGTGTCAGAATTGGATGAAATTTGGCAGTTTGATCTGAAATAAAAATCGCGCCCGGGGCAATTTCGTCATTTTTTTCGACAGTATCGGAATGGCCTCAAATTTGACAGGTTGATAGGAAAAAAATCGCGCCGGGGGCAATTTTGTCATCTTTCTCGACTGTGTCGGAATGGGCTCAAATTTGACAGGTTTATCGGGAA
>NW_019263501.1:0-4046 GCF_002742605.1 Olea europaea var. sylvestris
TATGTTTCTTATTCCTACTCAGTCCCCTTTTTAATTATTTGGATCTTACCAACTAACATGCCGAATATTTTCTGTTTATCCAGAGAATATCAGTAATGCTAGAAACATGGGAAAGAAGGGAAGCTGGTTTTCAGCCATCAAAAAGATTTTTACATTCAACTCAAAGGAGAAGCCAAACAATGTAAGTTTATCGTCTCAAATCCATGGTGAATAGCTTTTTTCTTAGCCCAAATCGACTAGTATTCTGTAATATTTTGTCGAGTACACACAATGTCTTATAGGCAAGTTAGCATCATACAAGAAGCTACTAAACTTCTAAATTTCAAGAATCTTCTAACTAGTACAAACTATTGTAGGAATCAAATAAGAATGTTAAGGAAAAGAAGAAAGGGAAGGGAATATTAAAGCATGGAGAGACGAAATCATACATTCCCCTGTTCCGGGAGCCAAGCAGTATTGAGCAAATATTAGGGGAAGCAGATCAGCTGCTTATTAGGCATACTACTACATCTTCTGAACAGCCAATAACTCCAACTTTTGTACTGGGAAGGCCTTCCTCGTCCGGGGTTGCTTCACCTAGAGCTTCTTCACGTAAATTTCATTCCCCGAAGGTTGCTTCTCCTAGGTTCTCCTCCCTAAGGCCTATTTCTCCTAGAGCGGTTTCTCCCCGGGTTGCTTCTCCTAAATCTGTTTCTCCTAAGGTAACTCGAGTACATGAGGAAATTAGCTATGCTTACAGACCGGAACCAACTCCAGCGAACCAGCACCTTTCTGCAATTAAGATCCAGGCAGCATATAGAGGTTACCTGGTAATCTTCTAACTCAAATCACCTCATAAAATTTATTTGCAGAAAACATTCGAATATTCATCTACTAGCTAGTGTGACTTTCGTGTTAATCAAACTGCTTGTGTTTTACTACATAAACAACTCGTGTAGTTTATTTGAGCATTGGGACTTTCATACCGTAGGAAAGGAGGAGTTTCAGAACTTTGAGGGTGTTAGTGAGGCTTCAAGGGGTGGTAAGAGGCCAAAACGTGAAGCGACAAACAATGAACGCGATGAAACAAATGCAACTCTTGGTTAGGGTTCAAACACAAATTCAATCGCGAAGGATTCAAATGCTAGAAAACACGGCACTTCAACGCCAAGCTCACAGGAATGGTGTTGAGAGTAACCAGCAGGTGAGTTATAATTAATCATTACTGAATAGTTGTTTTGGCTAATAATTCGATCTCCTCTTTTTTCCACGTTAAATGAATGCTATTATTTTAGGAGGCTGGTCAGAAAGAAGATTGGGACGATAGCTTGCTAACTAAAGAGGAAATAGAAGCGAGGATACGGAAAAAGGTGGAGGCAGTCATTAAGAGAGAGAGAAGCATGGCCTATGCATATTCTCACCAGGTACAATGGGAACACTTCCTTTTTTCTAGCTCAAAGTAGGCCGAATTAACTGTATATTGACACTTCCTTTTATATCAGTTGTGGAAAGCAAATTCCAAATCAGCTCAAACAGCTCTGGACATCCGATCTAGTAGCTCGCCCTGGTGGTGGAACTGGTTAGAACGTCAGCTGCCTATAACTTTTGATGGCCAAGTTGCTGCGAAAAATATTACTCTATCTCCTCCAAGGACAATTTCAGAACACAAGCCAAGTCCACTACTTCATGCAGGTTTTGATGGTCATGAAACTCTTACGCCAAATTCATTAAAATCAACAATCCCGGTTAGAACCAAACAAATGCATACTCCAACTAGGACACCTCTACCTGCAACGAACATCTCAACTCGTATGAAATATTCAAAGCAGAGAGCAAGTGCTGCAAATTCGCCTTATGATGTTCCATTGAAAGATGATGACAGCCTCACGAGTTGCCCTCCGTTCTCTGTTCCAAGTTACATGGCACATACTGTCTCAGCTAAAGCCAAAGTAAGGGCCAACAGCAATCTGAAGGAGAGAATTCCACGAACTCCGAGTAACGATTCAAAGAGGGGGTTTTTATTTCCTTTGACTCCGTATATCGGGCCTTTCAAGTGGAATAAAGGATCAAACAAAGATTCTACTTCTCAAAGGGCATTAGAAAATCACCAGCCTTTGTATTCTACAAGAGATTTGAGTGTGGATTCAACTGTTTCTATGCCTGCTACAGTCGGGAGAAAGCCATTTAACAGATTTGTGTGATATATTTTCATTTCCCTTTACTGTTTGTTAAGGTTTGCATTAACATTTTCAAGGCTGTTTTCAGTTTTTTCATTTTCGCATACAGATGGTATAGATTTGTGAGATCTTTGTAATGAATATGCCGTCTTAAAAATGATATTTTTCCCATCTAGTCTTGAGATTGCGTATGGGATTCACCAACAAATAGCTCGAGGATTTCACAAGCCTTGGTGAATTTGTATCATGTGAAGGTGAAAAACTCGCAAAGGAACAATTCATAAGAGATGTGTCACACCACGAATATATGCAAATTTTTGCACCAAAAATGAGCATGTTCGGCAAAACTTAAAATATAAGATCGACAACTTACTATTTTTTTATTAGTCATACATTACATAGGATGCACAACTTATAAGTACATAAAAACACTAACAAACAAGCACATAGTGTTGCAGGTAGATTATCACACCACAGTGGAGTGACTTGTAACCTATCTATCAACTTTTACCCTCCAATACAGTCCCATTGATGACTTATAGCCTAACCTATCAACTTCTCCAACATAAACATTGATAATACCATTTCAATCATTTGACAATTACACTCTAATTAAAAGCAACGAGAAACAAGTACATTTCATCCTTCATGTTAGAGCATGAACCTAATTCTATCGGGAGTTGGTACTAAATGTCTTGAAGGAGTCAAAGAAGTTAAAGACGGAACAAGGAGAAAAAAATAGCCGCAAAAATGCTCGACATCCGCGCAACGAGTGCTGAAGCGGTTTTTTCAATGAATCCAGTGATCGATGTCAACGCCTCAAACGCTCAAGTGGTCGAGCCATTGCTCAATGCCGGCAAGACCGCCACTCGAGCGGCCGTTATGTCCGGGGGGAAAACTGTTCGCTTTTTTGGCAGTTTTCATATTCTTGTTCTGCCTAAAACACTCTATTATTTGATATGCTTGTTATATTAGAACTCCATCATATGTTAGGCTATTCATTGTATTTTATATATGAGTAGTTCGCCTACTTGAATTCTACATAAATTTTGTGTTCTTGTTCTTATATTTTCATATTGCCAATTTGCTTCATAATTCAAACCAAATATAAATTTATGTCACAATTAATTCCCACCTGAAATCATTTTAAAGGTTTATGCAACAATTTAGCATAATCCCTATGAAGGTGCTAAGAAAAACAATTAATAACACGCGACAATTCATTCTCAATGTGAAAGCTACAAGCACTTAGTTCCACCGCAAAATAATACTATACTAAATAGGAGTATAACAATATAATTTTGGACTCCCAACCCTCTTTGTTTTCCACCACGAAACTGTAAAACACAAAAATGGGACTTGTCTTTATACCCTTTGCATAGGAGAAAAACTAAAAAGAAAGTATCTATCATCAATAGTGATCATCAATAGCGGGCCAGCATGCGACGAGCCAGCGTGGCTGCCCGTGCTGGCTTCACCAGAAAAAAAAATTACATATTAATAAAGTTTTTAAGTTAAATATGTTAACTGCAAAGTAATCAATGAAAATAGTTGTAGTTCATAAAGTGAAGATTTTGTTTTGCTTGTGAGAAGCACCTAGTTCGATTCCCCATCACCTCCTCCACTTCTCTTTCAAATTTTTTAACACAATAAAGAATAAATAAATAATTCTATATTGTTTTATTTTTCACTAACAGCAAAGGGAGTGTTGTATCTCAGCTGGTGTATGTGGTTCGATACCCCTCTCCTCTTCCTCTCTTTTACATTTTCAACCCAATAAATAATGACTAAACAATTTTTTATATTACCAATTCTTGTTTCTAAAATCTTTAAAAAATTACTTGACTCAAAATATTATTTCATAATTATACTTTATTGTTCAATTTTATC
>NW_019263501.1:10459-15465 GCF_002742605.1 Olea europaea var. sylvestris
TATATCTTGTGTAATCTACCAAAAGTAGCCACAAAAACATAAATCAAATCTGAAGAGATTAACCAAGAAAAGAGGGAAAAACCTTGCAATCACAAGCACAAAAACCACTACGGAGAAAAAAGAATAGGGAAACAGGATAGAAAGAGCCTATACTGGATAGGATCCAGCATAAGCTACAGCTCTAACGGCCTCTGGCACATCCGGATGACGAAGAACAGCCTCACGAATTATACCTGACAACTATTCATTCATGAAGGGTTCGAGGATTTTTTTTTTTTTTTTGTTTTTCCTCTGGTTACAAGAAGCTGAGTATCGGTGGTAGCAAACAGACAGTATACAAAATTCGAAGATGAATTTCAAAAATTCTCGAAGCCACGGCATGGGTAGGATCTTGCTTCTTGGATTTTACCTCTTCTTCCTGTTAATAATTGGTTTGGTTTGTACAGAAAGGAACTCATCAAAAAGCAAGGAAACGTGTGAATGAAGAGAAAGAAAGCAAAATACACTTTGTAGGAAGATATTTTGATGAATAGTGGAAGCTGGCTCAATTAACAGTGCGCAGACACGCACGCATATATTGCAGGTGGTACTGTGAAGGAAACAGAACCTGAAAACAAATCAAACCCAAAATTTGTGAGGTAAAAAAAGAATAGAAATGGCTTCGAAGCTGAGTCCAAATCCCATAAACTGTCGAGCACAAAAATATTCATCTTTTGCTCTTCCACAAATGGCCAGCCTCAGATCTCCCAAGTTCTTCATGGCTTCAACTCTGCGCTCTAACTCCAAGTAAGCTCCCATTTTTTTGATTAATTCACCTCTAAACTGTCAATTGATTCCAATTCTGCCTCCAACGTCAAGTAAGCTTTCAATTTTTTGATTAATTCAGCTTTAAAATGTCAATTGATTCCTTTTCATTTTTTTTATCTGGTTTTTCTTTTTGTTTAGTCTAAATTGCGGTTATTAATTGTTTAAATTTGAAATTGTCTTTTCTGATCATAAAATTGATTTAACATATTTTGGTTTGGTTTTTATGTGCATTTCTACTGATAAATACATCGACTTACTTTGATTAATCGAATTTTTTCTTCTTAACTTCATTTTGGTATAATTGTTTACAAAGTGAGTTTCTGCAGGCGGGTTTCAATTGCATAATTTGATTGAAGAGTGCAATTGGGTTTAGGTTATTAAAAACAATAAAATAATAATAATTAAGGGAAGACGAAAAGGCGTGTTAGTGCTAATACTTATGCTTGCTTATTTTGTCATTTACATAGTTTGATTACAACTTTTTTTTTTTTTTTGTCCTTGATTTCTGTTGTTGTTTAACTTGGTAATTTTTATATATTTTCGAAGCTCTTTTAAACTTCTGATCATACTGTATATTGCAAGTAAATGTGATATTCTTCAACTAATATCAAACTTCATGCACAAAATGAATAAGAAGTTACGTACTCTGCTTCCGAGAGGGAAGGACTTTCTCTTATTTTCAAGAATGGATAGCAGATCCCTTGATTGATTTTAGCTGATTAGAAAGTGCACGAGACCATAAAGAGCTTGTTCGATAGAGATTTTTGAAAATCATTTTTTCCAAAAGACATTTTCAACTGCACATTTTATAGGGTCCAAAAGTCATTCATACTTTTTAGCTACACATTCTCCCAAGGCAAAAAAATAAAACCAACATTTCTCACTCGGAAAAATCTCCCCAGATAATCTCTAAAATGCTCATTCTCTAGAAATTTTGTCCTAACAGAACTTTAATATCCTCTTTGTCATGCTGACCACCAAGCTGTTATGTGATATCGGCTCTTAAATCTGAATCACTCAACGCTGAGCATAGCGCTTATCAAACACCAAAGAATTTGGAGAAAATTACTCTCCAAATGATATTAAACTTATGGGGTGGTCGACGTTGTCTCCATGTCCCAAATGTGAAATTTAATATATGGTTCCTACTTCCTATGGAGATTCCTATTGGTTACCGTGGTGGGTCAAATATACCTGTCGGATTCACACTTGATTGACATTGCTTTTGTCACGTGGTGAGTGAACTTCTCATGTAACAGCACAAGATATTGCCTTTCCAACATAAAAGGATCCAAAAATAAATATTGATAAGAATTTTTGTAAGAGATATATGAAATGAGTAATTCTGTAGTATATGTGAAGTAAGTTTGTCACACAAATATCTTTCGTAAAGAATAATTTTATTTCTACCTATATACTATGCTAGACTTTAAATAAGTTTGTCACACGAGTATCTTTCGTAAAGAATAATTTTATTTCTACCTATATACTATGCTAGACTTTAAATGTACCATGCTATATAAGCATAAACCTAATCTCTATATTACACCTTTTTTTGGGGGGGTGGGGGTAATGAATGGCTTAGTTTATTTATACGGTTATCTGTCTTCTTTCTGGAACAATACATCTCTTCATTTTTATTTATGGACCAAACATTTTATATCCTTTTAAAATTCCAATTACATACTGCCAATTTAAAAAGTGCATGGGATTATATCTCAATTACATCAATGTAGGGTATTGATTTAAAAGCTTGCTAAAAAGTTAACCAGAGCATTAATTTTAAAACTAGATTATTACATCATCAGGTTCATGAAAAATATAGTTACTACTCATATGATATTTGTCAATTTTGTCGTGTGGTAATCCGAGGAAGCAAATAATGAGTTTATTGTGCTATAGGTCAATAGTTAGATCTATCTATGCCTACAATGCATCAACCATAATATCTATCCTCTCTTCTGGGAAATCAACTAATCTTATTTCCTTTATGATTGTCTAACCCTGTTGCAGGGAGGGAGAGACCCTCAAGAAGAAGCCTTTTAGTCCTCACCGAGAGGTTCACGGTCAAGTAACACACTCTATGCCACCTCAAAAGATCGAGATCTTCAAAAGCCTGGAGAACTGGGCTGAGCAAAATTTACTTGTTCACCTGAAGCCAGTTGAGAAATCCTGGCAGCCACAGGATTTCCTGCCAGATCCTGCTTCTGATGGATTTCATGATCAAGTCAAAGAATTGAGGGAGAGAACCAAGGAGATACCGGATGATTATTTCATTGTTCTAGTTGGAGATATGGTCACTGAAGAAGCCCTCCCAACATATCAAACAGTACTTAATACTTTGGATGGTGTGCAAGATGAAACAGGGGCAAGCCTTACTCCCTGGGCAATTTGGACAAGGGCTTGGACTGCCGAAGAAAACAGGCATGGTGACCTGTTAAATAAATATATGTACCTATCTGGACGAGTAGACATGAAACAAATTGAGAAGACGATTCAGTATCTGATAGGGTCAGGAATGGTGAGATTCTTGTCGCATTAATTGAGTGCTGCAATTGCTATCATTAAGGTTTTTCGTAGTTCGAATTCTCTTTCGAACTATAGTTAGAACGTCAAGGAATTGCATACTTTCTCATCACCATATGAACTTGACTTTCCTCGTATGAACTAATTGTGCAGGATGAATATTTTAACGACGGAAACTTTTAACCTCCTTGGGCTCTCTCTCTCTCTCTCTCTATCTCTCTTCTCATGTGCATGTGATTGAGGCTATGTGAATTTTGGAAAGGATGAGGCTACATGTCTATAGTTAGATTATTTTCTTTTCTGTTTGGTTTTGTTAGATATTTCTTGAAGGTTGGGATTTGACTACTGACATGAGCAGTTTGATTGACGCTACTGTATTAAATAACAAATGAACAGAGAATTAGCTTTGCTGTAATTGTGAAGAAATTCTGAGAATGTCTTATTATCACATGAATGCCACGCAATAGTTTGTGTTGGACTGTTGTGTTTAGATATTTTAATTTGACACAAATATGCTATTCGTTTCTATCTCTTATACTTCCCAAATGTTTCCAGTATCCTCGTACAGAAAACAGTCCTTACCTTGGATTTATCTACACATCATTTCAAGAAAGGGCTACATTCATTTGTCATGGGAACACGGCCAGGCTTGCTAAGGAGCATGGGGACATAAAGCTTGCTCAAATATGTGGTACAATCGCCTCGGATGAGAAGCGTCATGAAACTGCGTACGCCAAGATAGTTGAAAAGCTATTTGAAATTGATCCTGATGGAACCGTGCTTGCTTTTTCTGACATGATGAGGAAGAAAATCTCTATGCCAGCATGCCTGATGTATGATGGCCAGGATGATGGTCTTTTTGAACACTTTTCAGCTGTTGCTCAGCGCCTTGGTGTCTACACTACTAGAGACTATGCAGACATTCTAGAATTTTTGGTTTGTCGATGGAAAGTGGCAGATCTAACTGGATTATCTGCAGAAGGGCGAAAAGCACAGGATTACGTCTGTGGATTGCCTCTGAGAATAAGACGACTAGAGGAGAGAGCTCAAGGAAGGGCTAAGCAAGCACCCATCATCCCTTTTAGCTGGATATTTGACAGGGAAGTGAAGCTCTAAGTGCATACGAGAACAAGTTCTCTTTACTCTGTAGCAGGTCTTCTCCCATCTGGACATAATTGAAGTAAAAATATTTGAGTTGAGTTGTTTGCAGTTGCAGTTTGTTCCTTAATGGGAATGGATTTTCTTGGGAGTGAAGAAAGGTCGTAGATACAGTTGTTTCTACTCTAGTTCTTGATATTGTCTTCTTGAACACGTGGTCTTTATTAAATTTTACTCGTATAGTGTTTGTGTCTGTAAGTATACTTAAAACGTAATGGAATTTTTTTTAGTGTTTAGCTGCACAATGACACTTCTCTTCCCAAGGATGATGAAGCAACCGTATCTTGATCAAACAATTGCTTGTAAAAGTAGGGCACTGCCCTTGAAGCTAGGCTGTTATGCTGTTCACATTTTGAAATTTTATGGATATATGGAAATATGAAATAGTGACAATGTGACATGATATATTGCTGAAATGATCCAAGTTCCCTATCAAATGACATGAAAATAAAGGCCAATCAAACTTGTGTGAACAGGTGAACATACATTGATTGGGCAACATTGGATAAGATTCA
>NW_019263501.1:34205-34766 GCF_002742605.1 Olea europaea var. sylvestris
AACATCCTAGAGACCCAGGGCATCTAAAGGCAGTTTTGTGTATGTCTTCTTCAACTATGTAAATTTGATTGTATCCTGAATACCCATCCATAAAAGAATACATGACATGTCCAGTAGTCGAATCTACTAAAGAATCCACAGTGGGCATTGGATACTCATCTTTGTGTGTAGCTAAGTTTAAATTCCTAAAGTCTATACACACCCTTAATTTATCATTCTTTTTTAGTACTGGCACGATATTCGACAACCATTCAACATATCTGGCTGTTCTTATAAAACCTGCTTTCAATAACCGCTCTATCTCTTTCTTGATTTCAGGGAGTACATTGGGAGCAAAACGTCTAGGAGGCTGCCTATGAGGTTTAGAGTTAGGCTTAGTTGGTAACCTATGTTCCACCAAGTCTCTATCTAAACCAAGCATTTGTTCATATTCCCGAGCAAAGCAATCTTTGTACTCTTTTAGCAAAGCGATTAATTAATTACTAACCTCTTGATCGAGCATCTAGCTGATGAATGTTGGACGATCTTCTCCTTCATTGCCAATATTTACTTTGATCAGAG
>NW_019263502.1:0-8977 GCF_002742605.1 Olea europaea var. sylvestris
TTAGCCCATTTCGACACAGTCGCGAAAAATGACGAAATTGCCCTCGACGCGATTTTTATTTCCGGTCAACCTTCCAAATTTTAACCCATTCCGACACCGTCGGGAAAAAAGACGGAATTGCCGCGGCGCGATTTTTGTTTCCGATCGACCAGTCAAATTTTAGGCCATTTCGACACAGTCGCGAAAAATGATGAAATTGCGCCCGGCGCAATTTTTATTTCCAATCAACCTGCCAAATTTAAGCCCATTCCGACACAATCGCGTAAAATGACGAAATTGCCCCCGTCGCGATTTTTGTTTCCGATCAACCATTCAAATTTTAGCCCATTTCGACACAGTCGCGAAAAATGACGAAATTACCCCCGGCACGATTTTTATTTCCGATCAACCTCCCAAATTTAAGCCCATTCCGACACAGTCGGGAAAAAAGACGAAATTGCCACGGCGCGGTTTTTGTTTCCGATCTACTAGTCAAATTTTAGCCCATTCCGACACAGTCGCGAAAAATGACGAATTTGCCCTCAGCGCGATTTTTATTTCCGATCAACCTCCCAAATTTAAGCCCATTCCGACACAGTCGCGAAAAATGACGAATTTGCCCTCAGCGCGATTTTTATTTCCGATCAACCTCCCAAATTTAAGCCCATTCCGACACAGTCGCGAAAAATGACGAATTTGCCCTCAGCGCGATTTTTATTTCCGATCAACCTCCCAAATTTAAGCCCATTCCGACACAGTCGCGAAAAATGACGAATTTGCCCTCAGCGCGATTTTTATTTCCGATCAACCTCCCAAATTTAAGCCCATTCCGACACAGTCGCGAAAAATGACGAATTTGCCCTCAGCGCGATTTTTATTTCCGATCAACCTCCCAAATTTAAGCCCATTCCGACACAGTCGCGAAAAATGACGAATTTGCCCTCAGCGCGATTTTTATTTCCGATCAACCTCCCAAATTTAAGCCCATTCCGACACAGTCGCGAAAAATGACGAAATTGCCCCGGCGCGATTTTTGTTTCCGATCAACCAGTCAAATTTTAGGCCATTTCGACACAGTCGCGAAAAATGACGAAATTGCGCTCGGCGAGATTTTTACTTCCGATCAACCTGCCAAATTTAAGCTCATTCCGATACAGTCGCGTAAAATGACGAAATTGCCCCGGCGCGATTTTTGTTTCCGATCAACCAGTCAAATTTTAGCCCATTTCGACACAGTCGCGAAAAATGACGAAATTGCCCCTGGCGTGATTTTTATTTCCGGTCAACCAGCCAAATTTAAGCCGATTCCGACACAGTCGGGAAAAATTACGAAATTGCCCCCGGCGCGATTTTTATTTCCGATCAACCTGCCAAATTTAAGTCCATTTCGACACAGACGCGAAAAATAACGAAATAGCCCCCGGCGCGATTTTTATTTCCGATCGACCAGTCAAATTTAAGGCCATTTCGACACAGTCTCGAAAATTGACGAAATAGCGCCCGGCGCGATTTTTATTTCCGATCAACCTGCCAAATTTAAGTCCATTTCGACACAGACGCGAAAAATAACGAAATAGCCCCCGGCGCGATTTTTATTTCCGATCGACCAGTCAAATTTAAGGCCATTTCGACACAGTCTCGAAAATTGACGAAATAGCGCCCGGCGCGATTTTTATTTCCGATCAACCTGCCAAATTTAAGTCCATTTCGACACAGACGCGAAAAATAACGAAATAGCCCCCGGCGCGATTTTTATTTCCGATCGACCAGTCAAATTTAAGGCCATTTCGACACAGTCTCGAAAATTGACGAAATAGCGCCCGGCGCGATTTTTATTTCCGATCAACCTGCCAAATTTAAGCCCATTCCGACACAGTCGCGAAAAAAGACGAAATTGCCACGACGCGGTTTTTGTTTTCGATTAACCAGTCAAATTTTTGCCCATTTCGACCCAATCGTGAAAATTGACGAAATAGCGCCCGGCGCGATTTTTATTTCCGATCAACCTGCCAAATTTAAGCCCATTCCGACACAGTCGCGAAAAAAGACGAAATTGCCACGACGCGATTTTTGTTTTCGATTAACCAGTCAAATTTTTGCCCATTTCGACCCAATCGTGAAAATTGACGAAATAGCGCCCGGCGCGATTTTTATTTCCGGTCAACCTTCCAAATTTTAGCCCATTCCGACACCGTCGGGAAAAAAGACGGAATTGCCACGGCGCGATTTTTCTTTCTGATCTACCAGTCAAATTTTAGACCATTCCGACACAGTCGTGAAAAATGACGAAATTACCCCCGGCGCGATTTTTGTTTCCGATCGACCAGTCAAATTTTAGGCCATTTCGACACAGTCGCGAAAAATGATGAAATTGCGCCCTGCGCAATTTTTATTTCCGATCAACCTGCCAAATTTAAGCCCATTCCGACACAATCATGTAAAATGACGAAATTGCCCCCATCGCGATTTTTGTTTCCGATCAACCAGTCAAATTTTAGCCCATTTCGACACAGTCGCGAAAAATGACGAAATAGCCCCCGGCGCGATTTTTATTTCCGATCAACCTGCCAAATTTAAGTCCATTTCGACACAGTCGCGAAAAATGACGAAATAGCCCCCGGCGCGATTTTTATTTCCGATCAACCTGCCAAATTTAAGTCCATTTCGACACAGTCGCGAAAAATGACGAAATAGCCCCCGGCGCGATTTTTATTTCCGATCAACCTGCCAAATTTAAGTCCATTTCGACACAGTCGCGAAAAATGACGAAATAGCCCCCGGCGCGATTTTTATTTCCGATCAACCTGCCAAATTTAAGTCCATTTCGACACAGTCGCGAAAAATGACGAAATAGCCCCCGGCGCGATTTTTATTTCCGATCAACCTGCCAAATTTAAGTCCATTTCGACACAGTCGCGAAAAATGACGAAATAGCCCCCGGCGCGATTTTTATTTCCGATCAACCTGCCAAATTTAAGTCCATTTCGACACAGTCGCGAAAAATGACGAAATTGCCCCCGGCGCGATTTTTATTTCCGGTCAACATGCCAAATTTAAGCCGATTCCGACACAGTCGCGAAAAAAGACGAAATTGCCACGGCGCGGTTTTTGTTTCCGATCTACTAGTCAAATTTTAGCCCATTTCGACATAGTCTTGAAAAACGACGAAATTGACCCCGGAGCGATTTTTATTTCCGATCAACCAGTCAAATTTTAGGCCATTTCGACACAGTCGCGAAAAATGACGAAATTGCGCTCGGCGAGATTTTTACTTCCGATCAACCTGCCAAATTTAAGCCCATTCCGATACAGTCGCGTAAAATGACGAAATTGCCCCCGGCGCGATTTTTGTTTCCGATCAACCAGTCAAATTTTAGCCGATTTCGACACAGTCGCGAAAAATGACGAAATTGCCCCCGTCGCGATTTTTATTTCCGATCAACCAGCCAAATTTAAGCCCATTCCGACACAGTCGCGAAAAAAGAAGAATTTGCCACAGCGCGATTTTTGTTTCCTATCTACCTGTCAAATTTTAGCCCATTTCGATACAGTCGTGAAAAATAACGAAATTGCCCTCGGTGCGATTTTTATTTCCTATCAACCAGCCAAATTTTAGCCCATTTCGACACAGTCGCGAAAAATGACGAAATTGCCCCCCTGCGCGATTTTTATTTCCGATCAACCTTCCAAATTTAAGCTCATTTCGACACGGTCACGTAAAATGATGAAATTGCCCCCGGCACGATTTTTGTTTCCCATAACCAGTCAAATTTTAGCCCGTCTCGACACAGTCGCGAAAAATGACGATATTGCCCCCGGCGTGATTTTTATTTCCGGTCAACCTGCCAAATTTAAGCCCATTCCGACACAGTTGCGAAAAAAGACGAAATTGCCACGGCGCGGTTTTTGTTTCCGATCTACCAGTCAAAATTTAGCCCATTCCGACACAGTCGCGAAAAATGACGAAATTGCCCCCGGTGCGATTTTGAATTCCGATCAACCTGCCAAATTTAAGCCCATTTGGACACAGTCGCGAAAAATGACGAAATAGCCCCCGGCGCGATTTTTATTTCCGATCAACCTGCCAAATTTGAGCCCATTCCGACTCGGTCGCGTAAAATGACGAAATTGCCCCCGGCTCGATTTTTATTTCCGATCAACCTGCCAAATTTGAGCCCATTCCGACTCGGTCGCGTAAAATGACGAAATTGCCCCTGGCGCGATTTTTGTTTCCGATCAACCTGCCAAATTTAAGCCCATTTGGACACAGTCGCGAAAAATGACGAAATAGCCCCCGGCGCGATTTTTATTTCCGTTCAACCTGCCAAATTTAAGCCCATTCCGACACAGTCGCGTAAAATGACGAAATTGCCCCCGGCGCGATTGTTTTTTCCGATCAACCAGTCAAATTTTAGCCCATTTCGACACAGTCGCGAAAAATGACGAAATTGCCCTCGACGCGATTTTTATTTCCGGTCAACCTTCCAAATTTTAGCCCATTCCGACACCGTCGGGAAAAATGACGAAATTACCCCCGGCGCGATTTTTATTTCCGATCTACCTCCCAAATTTAAGCCCATTTCGACACTGTCGGGAAAAAAGACGAAATTGCCACGGCGCTGTTTTTGTTTCCGTTCTACAGTCAAGTTTTAGCCCATTTCGATACAGTCGCGAAAAATGACGAAATTGCGCCCGGCGCGATTTTTATTTCCGATCAACCTGCCAAATTTAAGCCCATTCCGACACAATCGCGTAAAATGACGAAATCGCCCACAGCGCGATTTTTGTTTCCGATCAACTAGTCAAATTTTAGCCCATTTCGACACAGTCGCGAAAAATGACGAAATTGCCCCCGGCGTGATTTTTATTTCCGGTCAACCTGCCAAATTTAAGCCGATTCCGACACAGTCGCGAAAAATGACGAAATTGCGCCCGGCGCGATTTTTATTTCCGATCAACCTGCCCAATTTAAGCCCATTACGACACAGTCGCGAAAAAAGACGAAATTGCCACGGCGCGATTTTTGTTTCCGATCAACTAGCCAAATTTTAGCCCATTTCGACACAGTCGCGAAAACTGACGAAATTGGCTCCGGCGCGATTTTTATTTCCGATCAACCTGCCCAATTTAAGCCCATTACGACACAGTCGCGAAAAAAGACGAAATTGCCACGGCGCGATTTTTGTTTCCGATCAACTAGCCAAATTTTAGCCCATTTCGACACAGTCGCGAAAACTGACGAAATTGGCTCCGGCGCGATTTTTATTTCCGATCAACCTGCCAAATTTAAGCCCATTACGACACAGTCGCGAAAAAAGAAGAAATTGCCACTGCGCGATTTTTGTTTCCTATCTACCAATAAAATTTTAGCCCATTTCGACACAGTCGTGAAAAATGACGAAATTGCCCCCAGCACAATTTTTATTTCCTATCAACTAGCCAAATTTTAGCCCATTTCGACACAGTCGCGAAAAATGACGAAATTGCCCCCTGCGCGATTTTTATTTCCGATCAACCTTCCAAATTTAAGCCCATTCCGACACGGTCGCGTAAAATGACGAAATTACCCCTGGCACGATTTTTGTTTCCGATCAACCAGTCAAATTTTAGCCCGTTTCGACACAGTCGCGAAAAATGACGAAATTGCGCCTGGCGTGATTTTTATTTCCGGTCAACCTGCCAAATTTAAGCCGATTCCGACACAGTCGCGAAAAAAGACGAAATTGCCACGGCGAGGTTTTTGTTTCCGATCTACCAGTCAAAATTTAGCCCATTCCGACACAGTCGCGAAAAATGAGGAAATTGCCCCCGGCGCGATTTTTATTCCGATCTACCAGTCAAAATTTAGCCCATTCCGACACAGTCGCGTAAAATGACGAAATTGCCCACGGCACGATTTTTATTTCCGATCAACCTGCCAAATTTAAGCCCATTCCGACACAGTCGCGTAAAATAACGAAATTGCCCCCGGCGCGATTTTTGTTTCGGATCAATCGGTCAAATTTTATCCGATTCCGACCCCATCGCGAACAATGACGAAATTTTCACCGGCGCGATTTTTATTTCCGATCGATCAGTCAAATTTAAGGCCATTCCGACATCGTCGCGAAAAATCACGAAATTGCCCCCGGCACGATTTTTGTTTCCAAACAATCAGTCAAATTTTAGACCATTCCGACACCGTCGCGAAAAATGACGAAATTGCCCCGGCGCTATTTTTATTTCCGATCGATCAGTCAAATTTAAGGCCATTCCGACATCGTCGCGAAAAATCACGAAATTGCCCCCGGCACGATTTTTGTTTCCAAACAATCAGTCAAATTTTAGACCATTCCGACACCGTCGCGAAAAATGACGAAATTGCCCCCGGCGTGATTTTTATTTCCGGTCAACCTGCCAAATTTAAGCCGATTCCGACACAGTCGCGAAAAAAGACGAAATTGCCACGGCGCGGTTTTTGTTTCCGATGAACCTGTCAAATTTTAGCCCATTTCGACGCAGTCGTGAAAAATGACGAAACTGAACCCGGCGCTATTTTTATTTCCGATCGATCAGTCAAATTTAAGGCCATTTCGACACAGTCGCGAAAATTGACGAAATTGCGCCCGGCGCGATTTTTATTTCCGATCAACCTGCCATCGCGATTTTTGTTTACGATCAACCAGTCAAATTTTAGGCCATTTCGACACGGTCGCGAAGAATGACGAAATTGTGCCCGGCACGATTTTTATTTCCGATCGACCAGTCAAATTTTAGGCCATTTCGACACGGTCGCGAAGAATGACGAAATTGTGCCCGGCACGATTTTTATTTCCGATCGACCAGTCAAATTTTAGGCCATTTCGACACGGTCGCGAAGAATGACGAAATTGTGCCCGGCACGATTTTTATTTCCGATCGACCAGTCAAATTTTAGGCCATTTCGACACGGTCGCGAAGAATGACGAAATTGTGCCCGGCACGATTTTTATTTCCGATCGACCAGTCAAATTTTAGGCCATTTCGACACGGTCGCGAAGAATGACGAAATTGTGCCCGGCACGATTTTTATTTCCGATCGACCAGTCAAATTTTAGGCCATTTCGACACAGTCGCGAAAAATGACGAAATTGACCCCGGCGCGATTTTTATTTCCGATCGACCAGTCAAATTTTAGGCCATTTCGACACGTTCGCGAAGAATGACGAAATTGTGCCCGGCACGATTTTTATTTCCGATCAACCTGCCAAATTTAAGCCCATTCCCACACAGTAGCGTAAAATGACGAAATCGCCACCATCGCGATTTTTGTTTCCGATCAACCAGTCAAATTTTTGCCCATTTCGACACAATCGTGAAAATTGACGAAATTGCGCCCGGCGCTATTTTTATTTCCGATCAACCTGCCAAATTTATGCCCATTCCGATACAGTCGTGAAAAATGACCAAATAGACCCCGGCGCGATTTTTATTTCCGATCGACCAGTCAAATTTTAGGCCATTTCGACACGGTCGCGAAGAATGACGAAATTGCGCCCGGCACGATTTTTATTTCCGATCAACCTGCCAAATATAAGCCCATTCCGACACAGTCGCGAAAAATGACGAAATTGCCCCCGGCGTGATTTTTATTTCCGGTCAACCAGCCAAATTTAACCCGATTCCTACACAGTCGCGAAAAAAGACGAAATTGCCACGGCGCGGTTTTTGTTTCCGATCTACCAGTCAAATTTTAGCCCATTCCGACACAGTCGCGAAAAATGACGAAATTGCCCCCGGCGCGATTTTTATTTCCGATCAACCAGTCAAATTTTAGCCCGTATCGACACAGTCGCGAAGAATGACGAAATTGCCCACGGCGTGATTTTTATTTCCGGTCAACCAGCCAAATTTAACCCGATTCCTACACAGTCGCGAAAAAAGACGAAATTGCCACGGCGCGGTTTTTGTTTCCGATCTACCAGTCAAATTTTAGCCCATTCCGACACAGTCGCGAAAAATGACGAAATTGCCCCCGGCGAGATTTTTTTTCCGATCAACTTGCAAAATTTAAGCCCATTCCGACACAGTCGCGTAAAATGACGAAATTGCCCCCGGCGCGATTTTTTTTTCCGATCAGTTTGCCAAATTTGAGCCCATTCCGACTCAGTCGCGTAAAATGACGAAATTACCCCCGGCGCGATTTTTATTTCCAATCAACCTACCAAATTTAAGCCCATTCCGACACAGTCGTGAAAAAAGTCGAAATTGCCACGGCGCGATTTTTGTTTCCGATGAACCAGTCAAATTTTAGCCCATTTCGACACAGTCGTGAAAAATTACGAATTTGCCCCCGTCGCGATTTTTATTTCCGATCAACCTGCCAAATTTAAGCCCATTCCGACACAGTCGCGTAAAATAACGAAATTGCCCCCGACGCGATTTTTCTTTCCGATGAACCAGTCAAATTTTAGCCCATTTCGACACAATCGCGAAAAATTACGAATTTGCCCCCGTCGCGATTTTTATTTCCGATCAACTTGCAAAATTTAAGCCCATTCTGACACAGTCGCCTAAAATGACGAAATAGCCCCCGTGGCGATTTTTATTTCCGATCAACTTGCCAAATTTAAGCCCATTCCGACTCAGTCGCGTAAAATGACGAAATTGCCCCCGACGCGATTTTTGTTTCCGATCAACCTGCCAAATTTAAGCCCATTCCCACACAGTAGCGTAAAATGACGAAATTGCCCACGGCGCTATTTTTTTTCCCGATCAACCCGTCAAATTTTAGCCCATCTTGGCACAGTCGCGAAACCGATCAACCTCTCAAATTTTAATCCATTTCGACACAGTCGCGAAAAATGGCGAAATTCCCACGGCGCGATTTTTATTTCCGATCGACCAGTCAAATTTTAGCCCATTTCGACATATTCATGAAAAATGACGAAATTGCCCCCGGCGCGATTTTTGTTTCCGATCAACCTGCCAAATTTAAGTCCATTTTGACACAGACGCGAAAAATGACGAAATAGCCCCC
>NW_019263502.1:9024-11333 GCF_002742605.1 Olea europaea var. sylvestris
GATTTTTATTTCCGATCAACCTGCCAAATTTAAGCCCATTCCGACACAGTCGCGAAAAAAGACGAAATTGCCACGACGCGGTTTTTGTTTTCGATGAACCAGTCAAATTTTTGCCCATTTCGACACAATCGTGAACATTGACGAAATTGCGCCCGGCGCGATTTTTATTTCCAATCAACCTGCCAAATTTATGCCCATTCCGATACAGTCGTGAAAAATGACCAAATTGACCCCGGCGCGATTTTTATTTCCGATCGACCAGTCAAATTTTAGGCCATTTCGACACGGTCGCGAAGAATGACGAAATTGCGCCCGGCACGATTTTTATTTCCGATCAACCTGCCAAATTTAAGCCCATTCCGACACAATCGCGTAAAATGACGAAATTGCCCCCGGCGCGATTTTTGTTTCCGATCAATCAGTCAAATTTTAGCCCATTTCGACGCAATCGCGAAAAATGACGAAATTGCCCTCGGCGCGATTTTTGTTTCCGATCAACCAGTCAAATTTTAGCCCGTTTCGACACAGTCGCGAAAAATGATGAAATTGCCCCCGGCGCGATTTTTGTTTCCGATCAACTAGTCAAATTTTAGCCCGTATCGACACAGTCGCGAAGAATCACGAAATTGCCCACGGCGTGATTTTTATTTCCGGTCAACCAGCCAAATTTAACCCGATTCCGACACACTCGCGAAAAAAGACGAAATTGCCACGGCGCGATTTTTGTTTCCGATCTACCAATCAAATTTTAGCCCATTCCGACACAGTCGCGAAAAATGACGAAATTGCCCACGGCGAGATTTTTTTTCCGATCAACTTGCAAAATTTAAGCCCATTCCGACACAGTCGCGTAAAATGACGAAATTGCCCCCGGCGCGATTTTTTTTTCCGATCAGTCTGCCAAATTTGAGCCCATTCCGACTCAGTCGCGTAAAATGACGAAATTACCCCCGGCGCGATTTTTATTTCCAATCAACCTGCCAAATTTAAGCCCATTCCGACACAGTCGTGAAAAAAGTCGAAATTGCCACGGCGCAGTTTTTGTTTCCGATGAACCAGTCAAATTTTAGCCCATTTCGACACAGTCGTGAAAAATGACGGAATTGCCATCGGCGCTATTTTTATTTCCGATCAACCTGCCAAATTTAAGCCCATTCCGACACAGTCGCGTAAAATGACGAAATTGCCCCCGGCGTGATTTTTATTTCCGGTCAACCTGCCAAATTTAAGCCGATTCCGACACAGTCCCGAAAAAAGACGAAATTGCCACGGCGCGGTTTTTATTTCCGATCTACCAGTCAAAATTTAGCCCATTCCGACACAGTCGCGAAAAATGACGAAATTGCCCCCGGCGCGATTTTCATTTCCGATCAATCTCCCAAATTTATGCCCATTCCGATACAGTCGTGAAAAATGACGAAATTGACCCCGGCGCGATTTTTATTTCCGATCGACCAGTCAAATTTTAGGCCATTCCGACACGGCCGCGAAGAATGACGAAATTGCGCCCGGCACGATTTTTATTTCCAATCAACCTGCCAAATTTAAGCCCATTCCGACACAGTCGCGTAAAATGACGAAATTGCCCCCGGCGCGATTTTTATTTCCGATCGACCAGTCAAATTTTAGGCCATTTCGACACGGTCGCGAAGAATGACGAAATTGCGCCCGGCACGATTTTTATTTCCAATCAACCTGCCAAATTTAAGCCCATTCCGACACAATCGCGTAAAATGACGAAATTGCCCCCGGCACGATTTTTGTTTCCGATCAATCAGTCAAATTTTAGCCCATTTCGACGCAATCGCGAAAAATGACGAAATTGCCCTCGGCGCGATTTTTGTTTCCGATCAATCTGTCAAATTTGAGCCCATTCCGACGCCGTCGCGAAAAAAAAACGAAATTGCCACGGCGCGATTTTTGTTTCCGATCTACCAGTCAAATTTTAGCCCATTCCGACACCGTCGCGAAAAATGACGAAATTGTCCTCGGCGCGATTTTTGTTTCCGATCAACCAGTCAAATTTTAGCCCGTATCGACACAGTCGCGAAGAATGACGAAATTGCCCACGGCGTGATTTTTATTTCCGGTCAACCAGCCAAATTTAACCCGATTCCGACACACTCGCGAAAAAAAACGAAATTGCCACGGCGCGATTTTTGTTTCCGATCTACCAGTCAAATTTTAGCCCATTCCGACACAGTCGCGAAAAATGACGAAATTGCTCCCGGCGAGATTTTTTTTCCGATCAACTTGCAAAATTTAAGCCCATTCCGACACAGTCGCGTAAAATGACGAAATTGCCCCCG
>NW_019263502.1:11615-15456 GCF_002742605.1 Olea europaea var. sylvestris
CCCGGCGCGATTTTTATATCCGATCAACCTGCCAAATTTAAGCCCATTCCGACACGGTCGCGTAAAATGACGAAATTGCCCCCGGCGCGATTTTTATTCCGATCTACCAGTCAAAATTTAGCCCATTCCGACACAGTCGCGAAAAATGACGAAATTGCCCCCGGCGCGATTTTTATTCCGATCTACCAGTCAAAATTTAGCCCATTCCGACACAGTCGCGAAAAATGACGAAATTGCCCCCGGCGCGATTTTTATTCCGATCTACCAGTCAAAATTTAGCCCATTCCGACACAGTCGCGTAAAATGACGAAATTGCCCCCGGCACGATTTTTATTTCCGATCAACCTGCCATATTTGAGCCCATTCCGACTCGGTCGCGTAGAATGACGAAATTGCCCCCGGCGCGATTTTTATTTCCGATCAACCTCCCAAATTTAAGCCCATTCCGACACAGTCGCGTAAAATAACGAAATTGCCCCCGACGCGATTTTTGTTTCCGATGAACCAGTCAAATTTTAGCCCATTCCGACACAATCGCGAAAAATTACGAAATTGCCCCCGGCGCGATTTTTATTTCCGATCACCCTCCCAAATTTAAGCCCATTCCGACACAGTCGCGTAAAATAACGAAATTGCCCCCGACGCGATTTTTGTTTCCGATGAACCAGTCAAATTTTAGCCCATTCCGACACAATCGCGAAAAATTACGAAATTGCCCCCGGCGCGATTTTTATTTCCGATCACCCTCCCAAATTTAAGCCCATTCCGACACAGTCGCGTAAAATAACGAAATTGCCCCCGACGCGATTTTTGTTTCCGATGAACCAGTCAAATTTTAGCCCATTCCGACACAATCGCGAAAAATTACGAAATTGCCCCCGGCGCGATTTTTATTTCCGATCAACCTGCCAAATTTGAGCCCATTCCGACTCGGTCGCGTAGAATGACGAAATTGCCCCTGGCGCGATTTTTGTTTCCGATCAACCTGCCAAATTTAAGCCCATTCCGACACAATCGCGTAAAATGACGAAATTGTCGCCGGCGCGATTTTTGTTTCCGATCAACCTTTCAAATTTTAGCCCATTTCGACACAGTCGCGAAAAATTACGAAATTGCCCCCGGCGCGATTTTTATTTCCAATCAACCTGCCAAATTTAAGCCCATTTTGACACAGTCGCGAAAAATGACGAAATAGCCCCCGGCGCGATTTTTATTTCCGATCAACTTGCCAAATTTAAGCCCATTCCAACTCAGTCGCGTAAAATGACGAAATTGTCGCCGGCGCGATTTTTGTTTCCGATCAACCTGCCAAATTTAAGCCCATTCCAACTCAGTCGCTTAAAATGACGAAATTACCCCCGACGCGATTTTTGTTTCCTATGAACCAGTCAAATTTTAGCCCATTTCAACACAATCGCGAAAAATTACGAATTTGCCCCCGTCGCGATTTTTATTTCCGATCAACTTGCAAAATTTAAGCCCATTCTGACACAGTCGCCTAAAATGACGAAATAGCCCCCGTGGTGATTTTTATTTCCGATCAACTTGCCAAATTTAAGCCCATTCCAACTCAGTCGCTTAAAATGACGAAATTACCCCCGACGCGATTTTTGTTTCCGATCAACCTGCCAAATTTAAGCCCATTCCCACACAGTAGCGTAAAATGATGAAATTGCCCCCGACGCGATTTTTGTTTCCGATCAACCTGTCAAATTTTAATCCATTTCGACACAGTCGCGAAAAATGGCGAAATTGCCCACGGCGCGATTTTTATTTCCGATCGACCAGTCAAATTTTAGCCCATTTCGACATATTCATGAAAAATGACGAAATTGCCCCCGGCGCGATTTTTGTTTCCGATCAACCTGCCAAATTTAAGTCCATTTTGACACAGACGCGAAAAATGATGAAATAGCCCCCGGCGCGATTTTTATTTCCGATCAACCTGCCAAATTTAAGCCCATTCCGACACAGTCGCGAAAAAAGACGAAATTGCCACGACGCGGTTTTTGTTTTCGATGAACCAGTCAAATTTTTGCCCATTTCGACACAATCGTGAAAATTGACGAAATTGCGCCCGGCGCGATTTTTATTTCCGATCAACCTGCCAAATTTATGCCCATTCTGATACAGTCGTGAAAAATGACCAAATTGACCCCGGCGCGATTTTTATTTCCGATCGACCAGTCAAATTTTAGGCCATTTTGACACGGTCGCGAAGAATGACGAAATTGCGCCCGGCACGATTTTTATTTCCGATCAACCTGCCAAATTTAAGCCCATTCCGACACAATCGCGTAAAATGACGAAATTGCCCCCGGCGCGATTTTTGTTTCCGATCAATCAGTCAAATTTTAGCCCATTTCGACGCAATCGCGAAAAATGACGAAATTGCCCTCGGCGCGATTTTTGTTTCCAATCAACCAGTCAAATTTTAGCCCGTTTCGACACAGTCGCGAAAAATGATGAAATTGCCCCCGGCGTGATTTTTGTTTCCGATCAACCAGTCAAATTTTAGCCCGTATCGACACAGTCGCGAAGAATGACGAAATTGCCCCCGGCGCGATTTTTGTTTCCGATGAACCAGTCAAATTTTAGCCCATTTCGACAAAGTCGTGAAAAATGACGAAATTGCCCCCGGCGCGATTTTTATTTCCGATCAACCTGCCAAATTTAAGCCCATTCCAACACAGTCGCGAAAAAAGACGAAATTGCCACGGCGCGGTTTTTGGTTCCGATGAACCAGTCAAATTTTAGCCCATTTCGACACAGTCGTGAAAAATGACGATATTGACCACGGCGCGATTTTTGTTTCCGATCAACCTGTCAAATTTTAGCCCATTTCGACACAGTCGCGAAAAATGACGAAATTGCCCCTGGCGCGATTTTTATTTCCGATCAACCTACCTAATTTAAGCCCATTCCGACACAGTCGGGAAAAATGACGAAATTGCCACGGCGCGATTTTTGTTTCCGATCTACCAGTCAAATTTAAGCCCATTTCGACACAGTCGTGAAAAATGACGAAATTGCCCCCGGCGCTATTTTTTATTTCCGATCAACCAGCCAAATTTTAGCTCATTTCGACACAGTCGCGAAAAATGGCGAAATTACCCCCGACGCGATTTTATTTAAGATCAACCTGCCAAATTTAATCCCATTCCAACACGGTCGCGTAAAATGACGAAATTGCCGTCGGCGCGATTTTTGTTTCTGATCCAGCAGTCAAATTTTAGCCCATTTCGACACAGTCGCGAAAAATGACGAAATTGCCCCCGGCGTGATTTTTATTTCCGGTCAACCTGCCAAATTTAAGCCGATTCCGACACAGTCGCGAAAAAAGACGAAATTGCCACGGCGCGGTTTTTGTTTCCGATCTACCAGTCAAATTTTAGCCCATTTAGACACAGTCTTGAAAAATGACGAAATTGAACCCGGCTCGATTTTTATTTCCGATCAACCAGTCAAATTTTAGGCCATTTCGACACAGTCGCGAAAAATGACGAAATTGCGCCCGGTGCGATTTTTATTTCCGATCAACCTGCCAAATTTAAGACCATTCCGACACAGTCGCGTAAAATGACGAAATTGCCCCCGGCGCGGTTTTTGTTTCCGATGAACCAGTCAAATTTTAGCCCATTTCGACACAGTCGTGAAAAATGACCAAATTGACCCCGGCGCGATTTTTATTTCCGATCGACCGGTCAAATTTTAGGCCATTTCGACACAGTCGCGAAGAATGACGAAATTGCGCCCGACACGATTTTTATTTCCGATCAACCTTCCAAATTTAAGCCCATTCCGACACAATCGCGTAAAATGACGAAATTGCCCCCGGCGC
>NW_019263503.1:0-13990 GCF_002742605.1 Olea europaea var. sylvestris
TTTCGTCATTTTTCTCGACTGTGCCGGAATTGGCTGAAATTTGGCAGTTTGATCGGAAATAAAAATCACGCCGTTGGCAATTCGGCCATTTTTCTCGACTGTGTCGGAATGGGCTCAAATTTGACAGGTTGATCGGAAACAAAAATCGCGCCGGGGGCAATTTTGTCATTTTTCTCGACTGTGTCCGAATTGGCTTAAATTTGGCGGTTTGATCAGAAATAAAAATCACGCCGACGGCAATTTCGTCATTTTTCCGACTGTGTCGGAATGGGTTCAAATTTGACAGGTTTATCGGGAACAAAAATCGCGCCGGGGCAATTTCGTCATTTTTCTCGACTGTGTCGGAATGGGCCCAAATTTGACAGGTTTATCGGGAACAAAAACCGCGCGGGGTGTAATATCGTCATTTTTCGCGACTGTGTCGGAATTGGCTAAAATTTGAATTGTTGATCGGAAACAAAAACCGCGCCGGGGGCAATTTCGTCATTTTTCTGGACTGTGTCAGAATTGGCTGAAATTTGGCAGTTTGATCTTAAATAAAAATCGCGCCGAGGGCAATTTCGTCATTTTTCTCGACTGTGTCGGAATTGGCTGAAATTTGGCGGTTTGATCGGAAATAAAAATCGCGCTGGGGGCAATTTCGTCATTTTTCTCGACTGTGTCGGAATGGGCTCAAATTTGACAGGTTGATCGGGGACAAAAATAGCGCCGGGTGTAATTTCATCATTTTTCGCGACTGTGTCGAAATTGGATAAAATTTGACAGGTTGATCGGAAACAAAAATCGCGCCGGGGGCAATTTTGTCATTTTTATCGACAGTGTCAGAATTGGCTGAAATTTGGCAGTTTGATCGGAAATAAAAATCGCGCCGGGGGCAATTTCGTCATTTTTCTCGATTGTGTCGGAATTGGCTGAAATTTGGCAGTTTCATCAGAAAAAAAATCGCGTCGTGGGCAATTTCGTCATTTTTCTCGACTGTGTAGGAATGGGCTGAAATTTGACGGGTTGATCGGAAACAAAAATCGCATTGGGGGCAATTTCGTCATTTTTCTCGACTGTGTCGGATTGGGCCCAAATTTGACAGGTTTATCGGGAACAAAAACCGCGCTAGGGGCAATTTCGTCATTTTTCTCGACTGTGTCGGAATTGACTGAAATTTGGCAGTTTGATCTGAAATAAAAATCGCGCCAGGGGCAATTTCGTCATTTTTCTCGACTGTGTCGGAATGGGCTCAAATTTGAGAGGTTTATCGGGAACAAAAACCGCGCCGGGTGTAATATCGTCATTTTTCGCGACTGTGTCGGAATTTGCTGAAATTTGACTTGTTGATCGGAAACAAAAATCGCGCCGGGGGCAATTTTGTCATTTTTCTCGACTGTGTCCGAATTGGCTTAAATCTGGCGGTTTGATCAGAAATAAAAATCACGCCGACGGCAATTTCGTCATTTTTCCGACTGTGTCGGAATGGGCTCAAATTTGACAGGTTTATCGGGAACAAAAATCGCGCCAGGGCAATTTCGTCATTTTTCTCGACTGTGTCGGAATGGGCCCAAATTTGACAGGTTTATCGGGAACAAAAACCGCGCAGGGTGTAATATCGTCATTTTTCGCGACTGTGTCGGAATTGGCTAAAATTTGAATTGTTGATCGGAAACAAAAACCGCGCCGGGGGCAATTCCGTCATTTTTCTCGACTGTGTCAGAATTGGCTGAAATTTGGCAGTTTGATCTTAAATAAAAATCGCACCGGGGGCAATTTCGTCATTTTTCTCGACTGTGTCGGAATTGGCTGAAATTTGGCGGTTTGATCGGCAATAAAAATCGCGCTGGGGGCAAGTTCGTCATTTTTCTCGACTGTGTCGGAATGGGCTCAAATTTGACAGGTTGATCGGGGACAAAAATAGCGCTGGGTGTAATTTCGTCATTTTTCGCGACTGTGTCGAAATTGGATAAAATTTGAATTGTTGATCGGAAACAAAAACCGCGCCGGGGGCAATTCCGTCATTTTTCTCGACTGTGTCAGAATTGGGTGAAATTTGGCAGTTTGATCTTAAATAAAAATCGCACCGGGGGCAATTTCGTCATTTTTCTCGACTGTGTCGGAATTGGCTGAAATTTGGCGGTTTGATCGGAAATAAAAATCGCGCTGGGGGCAATTTCGTCATTTTTCTCGACTGTGTCGGAATGGGCTCAAATTTGACAGGTTGATCGGGGACAAAAATAGCGCTGGGTGTAATTTC
Source organism: Olea europaea var. sylvestris (assembly GCF_002742605.1). Lineage (NCBI taxonomy): Eukaryota > Viridiplantae > Streptophyta > Magnoliopsida > Lamiales > Oleaceae > Olea > Olea europaea. Next base: position 2,240 of record NW_019263503.1, read on the forward strand.
GTCATTTTTCGCGACTGTGTCGAAATTGGATAAAATTTGACAGGTTGATCGGAAACAAAAATCGCGCCGGGGGCAATTTCGTCATTTTTCTCGATTGCGTCGGAATGGGCTCAAATTTGACAGGTTTATCGGGAACAAAAACCGCGCCGGGTGTAATATCGTCATTTTTCACGACCGTGTCGGAATTGACTGAAATTTGACTTGTTGATCGGAAACAAAAACTGCGCCGGGGGCAATTTCGCCATTTTTCTCGACTGTGTCGGAATTGACTGAAATTTGGCAGCTTGATCGAAAATAAAAATCGCGCCGGGGGCAATTTCGTCATTTTTCTCGACTGTGTCAGAATGGGCTGAAATTTGACAGGTTGATCGGAAACAAAAATCGCGCTGGGGGCAATTTCGTCATTTTTCTCGACTGTGTCGGAATGTGCTCAAATTTGACAGGTTTATCGGGAACAAAAATCGCGCCGGGGGCAATTTCGTCATTTTTCTTGACTATGTCGGAATTGGCTCAAATTTGACAGGTTTATCGGGAACAAAAACCGCGCCGGGTGTAATATCGCCATCTTTCGCGACTGTGTCGGAATTGGCTAAAATTTGATTTGTTGATCGGAAACAAAAACCGCGCCGGGGGCAATTTCGTAATTTTCTCGACTGTGTCGGAATGGGCTCAAATTTGACAGGTTGATCGGAAAGAAAAATCGCACCGGAGCAATTTCGTCACTTTTCGCGACTGTGTCGGAATGGGCTGAAATTTGACAGGTTGATCGGAAAGAAAAATCGCACCGGAGCAATTTCGTCACTTTTCGCGACTGTGTCGGAATGGGCTGAAATTTGACAGGTTGATCGGAAAGAAAAATCGCACCGGAGCAATTTCGTCACTTTTCGCGACTGTGTCGGAATGGGCTGAAATTTGACAGGTTGATCGGAAAGAAAAATCGCACCGGAGCAATTTCGTCACTTTTCGCGACTGTGTCGGAATGGGCTGAAATTTGACAGGTTGATCGGAAAGAAAAATCGCACCGGAGCAATTTCGTCACTTTTCGCGACTGTGTCGGAATGGGCTGAAATTTGACAGGTTTATCGGGAACAAAAATCGCGCCGGGGTAATTTCGTCATTTTTTGCGACTGTCTCGAAATTGGCTGAAATTGAACTTGTTGATCGGAAACAAAAATCGCCTCGGGGGCAATTTCGTCGTTTTTCCAGACGATGTCGGAATGGGCTGAAATTTGACAGGTTGATCGGAAACAAAAATCGCGTCGGGGGCAATTTCGTCATTTTTCACGTCTGTGTTGGAATTGGCTGAAATTTGGCAGTTTGATCTGAAATAAAAATCGCGCCAGCGACAATTTCGTCATTTTTCTCGACTGTGTCGGAATGGGCTGAAATTTGACAGGTTTATCGGGAACAAAAATCGCGCCGGGGGCAATTTCGTCATTTTTCTCGACTGTGTCGGAATGGGCTCAGATTTGACAGGTTTATCGGGAACAAAAATCGCGTCGGGTGCAGTATCGTCATTTTTCGCGACTGCGTCGGAATTGGCTGAAATTTGACTTGTTGATCGGAAACAAAAACCGCGCCGGGGGCAATTTTTCCATTTTTATCAACTGTGTCAGAATTGGCTGAAATTTGGCAGTTTGTTCGGAAATAAAAATCGCGCCGGGGGCAATTTCGTCATTTTTTTCGATTGTGTCGGAATTGGCTGAAATTTGGCAGTTTGATCGGAAATAAAAATCGCGTCGTGGGCAATTTCGTCATTTTTTTCGATTGTGTCGGAATTGGCTGAAATTTGGCAGTTTGATCGGAAATAAAAATCGCGTCGTGGGCAATTTCGTCATTTTTTCTCGACTGTGTAGGAATGGGCTGAAATTCGACGGGTTAATCGGAAACAAAAATCGCATTGGGGGCAATTTCGTCATTTTTCTCGACTGTGTCGGAATGGGCCCAAATTTGACAGGTTTATCGGGAACAAAAACCGCGCCGGGGGCAATTTCGTCATTTTTCTCGACTGTGTCGGAATTGACTGAAATTTGGCAGTTTGATCTGAAATAAAATCGCGTCGGGGGCAATTTCGTCATTTTTCTCGACTGTGTCGGAATGGGCTCAAATTTGAGAGGTTTATCGGGAACAAAAATCGCGACGGGTGTAATATCGTCATTTTTCGCGACTATGTCGGAATTTGCTGAAATTTGACTTGTTGATCGGAAACAAAAATCGCGCCGCGGGCAATTTCGTCATTTTTTTCGACTGTGTCAAAATTGGACGAAATTTGGCAGTTTGATTGGAAATAAAAATCGCGTCGTGGGCAATTTCGTCATTTTTTCTCGACTGTGTAGGAATGGGCTGAAATTCGACGGGTTAATCGGAAACAAAAATCGCATTGGGGGCAATTTCGTCATTTTTCTCGACTGTGTCGGAATGGGCCCAAATTTGACAGGTTTATCGGGAACAAAAACCGCGCCGGGGGCAATTTCGTCATTTTTCTCGACTGTGTCGGAATTGACTGAAATTTGGCAGTTTGATCTGAAATAAAATCGCGTCGGGGGCAATTTCGTCATTTTTCTCGACTGTGTCGGAATGGGCTCAAATTTGAGAGGTTTATCGGGAACAAAAATCGCGACGGGTGTAATATCGTCATTTTTCGCGACTATGTCGGAATTTGCTGAAATTTGACTTGTTGATCGGAAACAAAAATCGCGCCGCGGGCAATTTCGTCATTTTTCTCGACTGTGTCAAAATTGGACGAAATTTGGCAGTTTGATCGGAAATAAAAATCGCGCCGGGGGCAATTTCGTCATTTTTCTCGACTGTGTCGGAATGGGCTCAAATTTGACAGGTTGATCGGGAACAAAAATCGCGCCGGGGGTAATTTCGTCATTTTTCTCGACTGTGTCGGAATTGATCGGAATTTGACTTATCGGGAACAAAAATCGCGCCGGGGCAATTTCATCATTTTTCTCGACTGTGTCGGAATGGAATGGGCTAAAATTTGACAGGTTGATCAGAAACAAAAATCCCGTCGGGGGCAATTTAGTAATTTTTCTCGACTGTGTCGGAATGGGCTCAAATTTGACAGGTTGATCGGGGACAAAAATAGCGCCAGGTGTAATTTCGTCATTTTTCGCGGCTGTGTCGGAATTGGCTAAGATTTGACTGGTTGATCGGAAACGAAAATCGTGCCGGGGCAATTTCGTCGTTTTTCTCGACTGTGGCGGAATTGGCTGAAATTTGGTAGTTTGATCGGAAATAAAAATCGCGCCGTGGGAAATTCCGTCATTTTTCTCAACTGTGTCGGAATGGGCTCAAATTTGACAGGTTGATCGGGAAAGAAAAATAGCGCCGGGTGTAATTTCGTCATTTTTCGCGACTTTGTCCGAATTACCTAAAATTTGACTGGTTTATCGGAAACAAAAACCACGCCAGGGGCAATTTCGTCATTTTTCTCGACTGTGTCGGAATTGGCTGAAATTTGGCAGTTTGATCGGAAATAAAAATCGTGCCGGCGGCAATTTCGTCAATTTTCTCGACTGTGTCGGAGTGGTCTCAAATTTGACAGGTTGATCGGAAACAAAAATCGCGCCTGGGGCAATTTTGTCATTTTTCTCGATCGTGTCCGAATTGGCTTAAATTTGGCAGTTTGATCAGAAATAAAAATCACGCCGACGGCAATTTCGTCATTTTTCCGACTGTGTCGGAATGGGCTCAAATTTGACAGGTTTATCGGGAACAAAAATCGCGCCGGGGCAATTTCATCATTTTTCTCGACTGTGTCGGAATGGGCTCAAATTTGACAGGTTTATCGGGAACAAAAATCGCGCCGGGGCAATTTCATCATTTTTCTCGACTGTGTCGGAATGGGCCAAAATTTGACAGGTTTATCGGGAACAAAAACCGCGCAGGGTGTAATATCATAATTTTTCGCGACTGTGTCGGAATTGGCTGAAATTTGGCGGTTTGATCGGAAATAAAAATCGCGCTGGGGGCAATTTCGTCATTTTTCTCGACTGTGTCGGAATGGGCTCAAATTTGACAGGTTGATCGGGGACAAATATAGCGCCGGGTGTAATTTCGTCATTTTTCGCTACTGTGTCGAAATTGGATAAAATTTGACAGGTTGATCGGAAACAAAAATCGGGCCGGGGGCAATTTCGTCATTTTTCTCGACTATGTCGGAACGGGCTCAAATTTGACAGGTTTATCGGGAACAAAAATCGCGACGGGGCAATTTCGTCATTTTTTGCGACTGTCTCGAAATTGGCTGAAATTTAACTTGTTGATCGGAAACAAAAACCGCCCCGAGGGCGATTTCGTCATTTTTCGCGACGATATCGGAATGGGCTGAAATTTGACAGGTTGATCGGAAACAAAAATCGCGTCGGGGGCAATTTCGTCATTTTTCTCGACTTTGTCGGAATGGGCTCAGATTTGACAGGTTTATCGGGAACAAAAATCACGCCGGGTGTAGTATCGTCATTTTTCGCGGCTGCATCGGAATTGGCTGAAATTTGACTTGTTGATCGGAAACAAAAACCGCGCCGGGGGCAATTTTGCCATTTTTATCGACTGTGTCAGAATTGGCTGAAATTTGGCAGTTTGATCGGAAATAAAAATCGCGCCGAGGGCAATTTCATCATTTTTCTCGATTGTGTCGGAATTGGCTGAAATTTGGAAGTTTGATCGGAAATAAAAATCGTGTCGTGGGCAATTTCGTCATTTTTTCTCGACTGTGTAGGAATGGGCTGAAATTTGACGGGTTGATCGGAAACAAAAATCGCATTGGGGGCAATTTCGTCATTTTTCTCGACTGTGTCGGAATGGGCCCAAATTTGACATGTTTATCGGGAACAAAAATCGCGCCGGGGGTAATTTCGTCATTTTTCTCGACTGTGTCGGAATTGACTGAAATTTGGCAGTTTGATCTGAAATAAAAATCGCGCCGGGGGCAATTTCATCATTTTTCTCGACTGTGTCGGAATGGGCTCAAATTTGAGAGGTTTACCGGGAACAAAAATCGCGCCGGGTGTAATATCGTCATTTTTCGCAACTGTGTCGGAATTTGCTAAAATTTGACTTGTTGATCGGAAACAAAAACCGCGCCGTGGGCAATTTCGTCATTTTTCTCGACTGTGTCAAAATTGGCCGAAATTTGGCAGTTTGATCGGAAATAAAAATCGCGCCGGGGGCAATTTCGTCATTTTTCTCGATTGTGTCGGAATTGGCTGAAATTTGACGGTTTGATCGGAAATAAAAATCGCGCCGGGGGCAATTTCGTCATTTTTCTAGATTGTGTCGGAATGGGCTAAAATTTGACAGGTTGATCAGAAACAAAAATCCCGCCGGGGGCAATTTGGTAATTTTTCTCGACTGTGTCGGAATGGGCTCAAATTTGACAGGTTGATCGGGGACAAAAATAACGCCGGGTGTAATTTCGTCATTTTTCGCGACTGTGTCGGAATTGGCTAAGATTTGACTGGTTGATCGGAAACGAAAACCGCGCCGGGGCAATTTCGTCATTTTTCTCGACTGTGCCGGAATTGGCTGAAATTTGGCAGTTTGATCGGAAATAAAAATCACGCCGTGGGCAATTCCGTCATTTTTCTCAACTGTGTCGGAATGCGCTTAAATTTGACAGGTTGATCGGGAAAGAAAAATAGCGCCGAGTGTAATTTCGTCATTTTTCGCGACTTTGTCGGAATTGCCTAAAATTTGACCGGTTGATCGGAAACAAAACCGCGCCGGGGGCAATTTCGTCATTCTTCTCGACTGTGTCGGAATTTGCTGAAATTTGGCAGTTTGATCGGAAATAAAAATCGTGCCGACGGCAATTTCGTCAATTTTCTCGACTGTGTCGGAATGGGCTCAAATTTGACAGGTTGATCGGAAACAAAAATCGCGCCGGGGGCAATTTCGTCATTTTTCTCGACTATGTCGGAATGGGCTCAAATTTGACAGGTTTATCGGGAACAAAAATCGCGCCGGGGCAATTTCGTCATTTTTCTCGACTATGTCGGAATGGGCTCAAATTTGACAGGTTTATCGGGAACAAAAATCGCGCCGGGGCAATTTCGTCATTTTTCTCGACTATGTCGGAATGGGCTCAAATTTGACAGGTTTATCGGGAACAAAAATCGCGCCGGGGCAATTTCGTCATTTTTCTCGACTATGTCGGAATGGGCTCAAATTTGACAGGTTTATCGGGAACAAAAATCGCGCCGGGGCAATTTCGTCATTTTTCTCGACTATGTCGGAATGGGCTCAAATTTGACAGGTTTATCGGGAACAAAAATCGCGCCGGGGCAATTTCGTCATTTTTCTCGACTGTGTCGGAATTGGCTGAAATTTGGCGGTTTGATCGGAAATAAAAATCGCGCTGGGGGCAATTTCGTCATTTTTCTCGACTGTGTCAGAATGGGCTCAAATTTGACAGGTTGATCGGAGACAAAAATAGCGCCGGGTGTAATTTCGTCATTTTTCGCTACTGTGTCGAAATTAGATAAAATTTGACAGGTTGATCGGAAACAAAAATCGCGCCGGGGCAATTTCGTCATTTTTCTCGACTATGTCGGAATGGGCTCAAATTTGACAGGTTTATCGGGAACAAAAATCGCGCCGGGGCAATTTCGTCATTTTTCTCGACTATGTCGGAATGGGCTCAAATTTGACAGGTTTATCGGGAACAAAAATCGCGCCGGGGCAATTTCGTCATTTTTTGCGACTGTCTCGGAGTTGGCTGAAATTTAACTTGTTGATCGGAAACAAAAACCGCCCCGGGGGCAATTTCGTCATTTTTCGCGATGATATCGGAATGGGCTGAAATTTGACAGGTTGATCGGAAACAAAAATCGCGCCGGGGGCAATTTCGTCATTTTTCGCGACTGTGTCGGAATTGGGTGAAATTTGGCAGTATGATCGGAAATCAAAATCGCGCCGGCGGCAATTTCGTAATTTTTCTCGGTTGTGTCCGAATGGGCTGATATTTGACAGGTTTATCGGGAACAAAAATCGCGCCGGGGGCAATTTTGCCATTTTTATCGACTGTGTCAGAATTGGCTGAAATTTGGCAGTTTGATCGGATATAAAAATCGCTCCGAGGGCAATTTCGTCATTTTTCTCGATTGTGTCAGAATTGGCTGAAATTTGGCTGTTTGATCGGAAATAAAAATCGCGTCGTGGGCAATTTCGTCATTTTTTCTCGACTGTGTAGGAATGGGCTGAAATTTGACGGGTTGATCGGAAACAAAAATCGCATTGGGGGCAATTTCGTCATTTTTCTCGACTGTGTCGGAATGGGCCCAAATTTGACAGGTTTATCGGGAACAAAAACCGCGCCGGGGGCAATTTCGTCATTTTTCTCGATTGTGTCGGAATTGACTGAAATTTGGCAGTTTGATCTTAAATAAAAATCGCGCCGGGGGCAATTTCGTCATTTTTCTCGACTGTGTTGGAATGGACTCAAATTTGACAGGTTTATCGGGAACAATAGCCGCGCTGGGTGTAATATCGTCATTTTTCGTGACTGTGTCGGAATTTGCTGAAATTTGACTTGTTGATCGGAAACAAAAATCGCGCCGTGGGCAATTTCGTCATTTTTCTCGACTGTGTCAAAATTGGTCGAAATTTGGCAGTTTGATCGGAAATAAAAATCGCGCCGGGTGCAATTTCGTCATTTTTCTCGACTGTGTCGGAATTGGCTGAAATTTGACGGTTTGATCGGAAATAAAAATCGCGCCGGGTGCAATTTCGTCATTTTTCTAGATTGTGTCGGAATGGGCTAAAATTTGACAGGTTGATCAGAAACAAAAATCCCGCCGAGGGCAATTTAGTAATTTTTCTCGACTATGTCGGAATGGGCTCAAATTTGACAGGTTGATCGGGGACAAAATAGCGCCGGGTGTAATTTCGTCATTTTTCGCGACTGTGTCGGAATTGGCTAAGATTTGACAGGTTGATCGGAAACGAAAACCGTAACAGGGCAAATTCGTCATTTTTCTCGACTGTGCCGGAATTGGCTGAAATTTGGCAGTTTGATCGGAAATAAAAATCTCGCCATGGGCAATTTCGTCATTTTTCTCAACTGTGTCGGAATGCGCCCAAATTTGACAGGTTGATCGGGAAAGAAAAATAGCGCCGGGTGTAATTTCATCATTTTTCGTGACTTTGTCGGAATTGCCTAAAATTTGACTGGTTGATCGGAAACAAAAATCGCGCCGGGGGCAATTTCGTCATTTTTCTCGACTATGTCGGAATTGGCTGAAATTTGGCAGTTTGATCGGAAATAAAAATCGTGTCGGCGGCAATTTCGTCAATTTTCTCGACTGTGTCGAAATGGGCTCAAATTTGACAGGTTGATCGGAAACAAAAATCGCGCCGGGGGCAATTTTGTCATTTTTCTCGACTGTGTCCGAATTGGCTTAAATTTGGCAGTTCGATCAGAAATAAAAATCACGGCGACGGCAATTTCGACATTTTCCCGACTGTGTCGGAATGGGCTCAAATTTTACAGGCTTATCGGGAACAAAAATTGCGCCGGGGCAATTTCGTCATTTTTCTCGACTGTGTCGGAATGGCCCAAATTTGACAGGTTTATCGGGAACAAAAACCGCGCAGGGTGTAATATCGTCATTTTGCGCGACTGTGTCGGAATTGGCTAAAATTTGAATTGTTCATCGGAAACAAAAACCACGCCGGGGGCAATTTCGTCATTTTTCTCGACTGTGTCAGAATTAGCTGAAATTTGGCAGTTTGATCTTAAATAAAAATCGCGTCGAGGGCAATTTCGTCATTTTTCTCGACTGTGTCGGAATTGGCTGAAATTTGGCGGTTTGATCGGAAATAAAAATCGCGCTGGGGGCAATTTTGTCATTTTTCTCAACTGTGTCGGAATGGGCTCAAATTTGACAGGTTGATCGGGGACAAAAATAGCGCCGGGTTTAATTTCGTCATTTTTTGCGACTGTCTCGGAATTGGCTGAAATTTAACTTGTTGATCGAAAACAAAAACCGCCCCGGGGGCAATTTCGTCATTTTTCGCGAAGATATCGGAATGGGCTGAAATTTGACAGGTTGATCGGAAACAAAAATCGCGCCGGGGGCAATTTCTTCATTTTTCGCGACTGTGTCGGAATTGGCTGAAATTTGGCAGTTTGATCGGAAATAAAAATCGTGCCGGCGGCAATTTCGTCAATTTTCTCGACTGTGTCGGAATGGGCTCAAATTTGACAGGTTGATCGGAAACAAAAATCGCGCCGGGGGCAATTTTGTCATTTTTCTCGACTGTGTCCGAATTGGCTTAAATTTGGCAGTTTGATCACAAATAAAAATCACGGCGACGGCAATTTCATCATTTTCCCGATTGCGTCAGAATGGGCTCAAATTTTACAGGTTTATCGGGAACAAAAATCGCGCCGGGGCAATTTCGTCATTTTTCTCGACTGTGTCGGAATAGGCCCAAATTTGACAGGTTTATCGGGAACAAAAATCGCGCAGGGTGTAATATCGTCATTTTTCGCGACTGTGTCGGAATTGGCTAAAATTTGAATTGTTAATCGGAAACAAAAATCGCGCAGGGGGCAATTTCGTCATTTTTCCCGACTGTGTCAGAATTGGCTGAAATTTGGCAGTTTGATCTTAAATAAAAATCGCGCTGGGGGCAATTTCGTCATTTTTCTCGACTATGTCGGAATTGACTGAAATTTGGCAGTTTGATCTGAAATAAAAATCGCGCCGGGGGCTATTTCGTCCTTTTTCTCGACTGCGTCGGAATGGGCTCAAATTTGACAGGTTTATCGGGAACAAAAACCGCGCCGGGGCAATTTCGTCATTTTTCTAGACTGTGTCGGAATTGACTGAAATTTGGCAGTTTGATCTGAAATAAAAATCGCGTCGGGGGCAATTTCGTCATTTTTCTCGACTATGTCGGAATGGGCTCAAATTTGACAGGTTTATCGGGAACAAAAATCGAGCCGGGTGTAATATCGTCATCTTTCGCGACTGTGTCGGAATTGGCTAAAATTTGATTTGTTGATCGGAAACAAAAACCGCGCCGGGGGCAATTTCGTAATTTTCTTGACTGTGTCGGAATTGGCTGAAATTTGGCAGTTTGATCGGAAATAAAAATCGCGCCGGGGGCAATTTCGTTATTTTTCTCGACTGTGTCGAAATGGGCTCAAATTTGATAGGTTTATCGGGAACAAAAACCGCGCCGGGTGTAACATCGTCATTTTTCGCGACTGTGTCGGAATTGACTGAAATTTGACTTGTTGATCGGAAACAAAAACTGCGCCGGGGGCAATTCCGCCTTTTTTCTCGACTGTGTCGGAATTGACTGAAATTTGACTTGTTGATCGGAAACGAAAACTGCGCCGGGGGCAATTCCGCCATTTTTCTCGACTGTGTCGGAATTGATTGAAATTTGGCAGTTTGATCGGAAATAAAAATCGCGCCGAGGGAAATTTCGTCATTTTTCTCGACTGTGTCGGAATGAGCTCAAATTTGATAGGTTTATCGGGAACAAAAACCGCGCCGGGGGCAATTTCGTCATTTTTCTCGACTATGTCGGAATGGGCTCAAATTTGACAGGTTGATCGGAAACAAAAATCGCGCCGGGGACAATTTCGTCATTTTTCTCGACTGTGTCGGAATGAGCTCAAATTTGATAGGTTTATCGGGAACAAAAACCGCGCCGGGGGCAATTTCGTCATTTTTCTCGACTATGTCGGAATGGGCTCAAATTTGACAGGTTGATCGGAAACAAAAATCGCGCCGGGGACAATTTCGTCATTTTTCTCGACTGTGTCGGAATGAGCTCAAATTTGATAGGTTTATCGGGAACAAAAACCGCGCCGGGGGCAATTTCGTCATTTTTCTCGACTATGTCGGAATGGGCTCAAATTTGACAGGTTTCTCGGGAACAAAAATCGCGCCGGGTGTTATATCGTCATTTTTCGGGACTGTGTCGGAATTGGCTAAAATTTGATTTGTTGAACGGAAAAAAAAACCGCGCCGGGGGCAATTTCGTAATTTTCTCGACTGTGTCGGAATTGGCTGAAATTTGGCAGTTTGATCGGAAATAAAAATCGCGCCGGGGACAATTTCGTTATTTTTCTCGACTGTGTCGGAATGAGCTCAAATTTGATAGGTTTATCGGGAACAAAAACCGCGCCGGGGGCAATTTCGTAATTTTCTCGACTGTGGCGGAATTGGCTGAAATTTGGCAGTTTGATCAGAAATAAAAATCGCGCCGGGGGCAATTTCGTCATTTTTCTCGATTGTGTCGGAATTGGCTGAAATTTGGCAGTTTGATCGGAAATAAAAATCGCGTCGTGGGCAATTTCGACATTTTTTCTCGACTGTGTAGGAATGGGCTGAAATTTGACGGGTTGATCGGAAACAAAAATCGCATTGGGGGCAATTTCTCATTTTTCTCGACTGTGTCGGAATGTGCCCAAATTTGACAGGTTTATCGGGAACAAAAACCGCGCCGGGGGCAATTTCGTCATTTTTCTCGACTGTGTCGGAATGGGCCCAAATTTGACAGGTTTATCGGGAACAAAAACCGCGCCGGGGGCAATTTCGTCATTTTTCTCGACTGTGTCGGAATTGACTGAAATTTGGCAGTTTAATCTGAAATAAAATCGCTCCGGGGGCAATTTCGTCATTTTTCTCGACTGTGTCGGAATGGGCTCAAATTTGACAGGTTTATCGGGAACAAAAACCGCGCCGGGGGCAATTTCGTCATTTTTCTCGACTGTGT
>NW_019263503.1:14119-15451 GCF_002742605.1 Olea europaea var. sylvestris
ACTGTGTCAAAATTGGCCGAAATTTGGCAGTTTGATCGGAAATAAAAATCGTGCCGGGGGCAATTTTGTCATTTTTCTCGACTGTGTCGGAATTGGCTGAAATTCGACGGTTTGATCGGAAATAAAAATCGCGCCGGGGGCAATTTCGTCATTTTTCTCGACTGTGTCGGAATGGTCTCAAATTTGACAGGTTGATCGGAAACAAAAATCGCGCCGTGGGCAATTTCGTCATTTTTCTCGACTGTGTCGGAATGGGCTCAAATTTGACAGGTTGATCGGAAACAAAAATCGCGCCGCGGCAATTTCGTCATATTTCGCGACTGTATCGAAATTGGATAAAATTTGACAGGTTGATCGTAAACAAAAATCGCGCCGGGGGCAATTTCGTCATTTTTATCGACTGTGTCAGAATTGGCTGAAATTTGGTAGTTTGATCTTAAATAAAAATCGCACCGGGGGCAATTTCGTCATTTTTCTCGACAGTGTCGGAATTGGCTGAAATTTGGCGGTTTGATCGGAAATAAAAATCGCACCGGGAGCAATTTCGTCATTTTTCTCGACTGTGTCGGAATGGGCTCAAATTTGACAGGTTGATCGGGGACAAAAATAGCGCCGGGTGTAATTTCGTCATTTTTCGCGACTGTATCGAAATTGGATAAAATTTAACAGGTTGATCGGAAACAAAAATCGCGCCGGGGGCAATTTCGTCATTTTTCTCGACTATGTCGGAATGGGCTCAAATTTGACAGGTTTATCGGGGACAAAATTAGCGCTGGGGCAATTTCGTCATTTTTCTCGACTATGTCGGAATTGACTGAAATTTGGCAGTCTGATCTGAAATAAAAATCGCGCCGGGGGCTATTTCGTCCTTTTTCTCGACTGCGTCGGAATGGGCTGAAATTTGACAGGTTTATCGGGAACAAAAACCGCGCCGAGTGTAATATCTTCATTTTTCACGACTGTGTCGGAATTGACTGAAATTTGACTTGTTGATCGGAAACAAAAACTGCGCCGGGGGCAATTTCGCCATTTTTCTCGACTGTGTCGGAATTGACTGAAATTTGACTTGTTGATCGGAAACAAAAACTGCGCCGGGGGCAATTTCGCCATTTTTCTCGACTGTGTCGGAATTGATTGAAATTTGGCAGTTTGATCGGAAATAAAAATCGCGTCGGGGGCAATTTCGTCATTTTTCTCGACTGTGTCAGAATGGACTGAAATTTGACAGGTTGATCGGAAACAAAAATTGCGCTGGGGGCAATTTCGTCATTTTTCTCGACTGTGTCGGAATGGGCTTAAATTTGACAGGTTTATCGGGAACAAAAACCGCGC
>NW_019263504.1:0-2711 GCF_002742605.1 Olea europaea var. sylvestris
ATCATTGGAATGTTGAGAAGGAGAAAATTAATGTGAAATGCTTGAATTAGTGTTGCTGATGGGCAATGATGTACATTTCAAATGACGATGGTTTAGTGCTCGACATTATAGATATATAAATAGGATTCAAATATTAATGGTAATCATAGCTTATGAAATTATTCCAAAGGTTCTCTTTAAATTCAAATAACATGATTATCTCATTCTTAATGGTGTGCCATATACTTGCGAAGTGTTATAACACAACTAAGTGGGGTTTCATCATTTTACATTTGACCTCTCCATGTTTTTCTCATTGGGTATTTTTTACACTGCTAAGAACTATTGTTTATTGATTCACAACTCACAATTACCTATCGCATCTTGTGTGACACCCCAATATCGCACATAACTACCATCTGGAATGTCATTCTCCAGTTCATTCTTGAGTGAAGGACGACACTCCTCACATATGGTAGGATGTAGCCATCTATCATTAAACACAGATAGGAAGCACCCCATGGTTGAGTCTACCATTATTGTAATGCTATCTTTTACAGCCACCTAGTCGTATTGTCCAATCTGATTGAGGTTATAAACATAGTGATACAATTTTGAAATGTTAAAAGCAATTAATGTTATGTATACTTATGTTTAAGCTCGTGATTTTGTAGATATATTATACCAACAGAAAATTTTTAAATCTATAAGACTTACCAAACTGAAACTCCAATCTTATTTCTTTTTTAGACTAAGATTTCATTAACTCAGACACTCCCATACCGAGTAAGAAGAAAAAAAAGAAAAGAAAAAAAAAATACACATAAACGCAGGCACACACGAACATCAATTATTTAGTCTTGGCAGGATCTTGCCTTGAATTTTCAGTTAAACTGACAACAGTATCGGTTGGATACTTAATGTGGGTACAAGAAAATTAATTAATTATTTGAAGATAAAGGTAGCAGAATGCAGCAACTTTCATTAAAGGAAAAGATCTAGCAAATTAAGAAATGAAGGTCCATTCTGTTTACCTTTATCTCAGCTCTTGGCCTGACGCTGGGTAGGATAGTGATTATCCTATTGGCTTGTTGTAGCAGGTGATTCGCAAGAAAGAAATAATAGAAAACGTCCAAAAACTGGAGAAAATACTCTGAAATCAACTCAATATTATTAATAATGTAGAATGACCAAAATTAACCCATAAGCCGGGTTAAATAGCTGCAAAACACGAAATTATGGGAAAATTACCAAAAATGGCAAAATCTCGAAATTATACCAGAATAAAATATAAAGTAAAAGAAGTAGGTTGCCAAAAATTTGGCTCAATTCGAGTTTCCTAACATATGGAAAAAGGGAAACGAAATATTACCATAAATAGGAAAAAATAATTTAAAATTGAATTTTGGAAAGGAAAACAGTGGATTTTGGGCTCAAAATTGACACCCACCTATGGGGTCATAATAGCGATTCCGATAATCGTAGCTAAAGTTATGGCCAAATTACCAAAGACGCGTCAAATTCCCCCAATTAAGGAAATAATTGCGATTCACTTTCCATCTATGCGCCGATCATCCATCTCATGGTATATCAGCACCATTATCACGCTATCTGACAAATCAGTATCACTCGACTCGGATCCTCCTGCATCAGTTGCCCTAAGTTGGAAAGAACTCGCCCTCGAGTTCATAGTAACTTCATCGAACTCCACAAAATAAGGGCTTAGGTGTTTCACATTGAAGACGTCAGATGTCTTAAAATGGCTAGGGAGGCGCAACCTGTAAGCATTATCATTGATCTTCTGCAGCACTTCACAAGGTCCAATCTTCCGCCCCTTTAGCTTATTGTATTCCCCAGCTAGAAAACGATCACGAGTTAATATTGCCCAAACAAAATCACCAACATCAAACAACAGCTAGCACCGATGACTATCTGCCGAACCTTGTACTTAGTAGTACTATCCTGTGTGGACAGCTTACCTGCTCATGGATACCCCGAAGATATTCAGCCATCTCATTAGCTTTGTTATTGAAGCAACCCACGCATGGAATTGGAGCCAAACCAAGTACCCCGGATAGGTTCTGACCATAGATAATTTCAAAATGACTCAATCCGACGGTTCTATTCCTCGACCAATTATAAGCAAACTCTGCTTAAGGTAATGCCAAATCCCACTACTTCGGTTTAGTCCCTGCCAAGCTTCTCAAAAGATTTCCCAAACTCCAATTCACCACCTGAGTCTCGCCATCTGTTTGGGGATGGTATGCGCTGCTAAAATTCAACTTCTTCCCAAGTTTTCCTCACAAACTCCTCCAGAAATGACTCATAAACTTAGTATCACGGTCAGAAGTAATTGGCTGTGGAACACCATGTAAACGCACAATCTCTCTGAAATAAAGATGAGCAATCTGAGTAGCATCCATTGTTTTCCAGTAAGCCACAAAATGAGCCATCTCTGAAAATCTGTCAACCACAACAAGAATGGAATCCATCGCCCGCTGTGTACGAGGTAAGCCCAAGACGAAATCCATACTGACATCAAACCAAGGAGCTTCAGGTACGGGTAATGGTATGTACAATCCAGCATTAGTAAGAGCCCCTTTAGACCGCTGACATACATAACACTGCTCCACATAATGCGCCACATCGTTGCTCAACTTGGACAAGTAATAATCAGAAGAGACCAATGCCAATGTCTTATCTCGCCCAAAATGTCCTTCGTTATGAAGTTC
>NW_019263504.1:12002-15446 GCF_002742605.1 Olea europaea var. sylvestris
AAAATTTTGCCCCCCCCCCCCCCCGGTATATGTAGTCAGAATGCACAACACATGGTTTAATGAAAATTACAATCCCCCTATGTATACATAGTTTGTAATGCACTGTCATATTATTTCATTCATAGTTTCATGGCATTTTAATGTTTAAAAGGAAAAACAATGTACATTTTTTGAATTAGAGCTGACTCATAGAATTCATTTATGATTTAATTTAATAGTATTGTAATTTTTAAGTGCAAAAATAAATTAATAAAAATTGGTTGAACTAGTGTTGAATCATATTATTACTCTTTTATGCCATTGGGATGCTGAAAACAAAATGAAATAAATGTAAGTTGTTTGAATTAGTGTTGAATCATATTATTTCATATGTCGTTTGATGTTGAGAAAGAGAAAAAAATCATGTTAATTGTTTAAGATAGTGTTGTCAATGGGTGATGATGTACATTCCAAAATACAAGAGTTGACTGCTTGACACCATAGGTATATAAATAGGGTTGGATATTAATGGCTGTCGTCAAATTCTTGGACAAATTAAAGTAGAATCATGGCAAACAATTCAAATTAAGTTTTATGTGCATCTCTGTTTTTTATACTGTGAAAGCATATGTCTAGTCAAACTTATGATTGTTTCAATAAAAATTTAGCAACTAAACTATTCTTTTATAATGCTTTCTAATTGAAAATAACTATGTTACCTATGAAAAAATATAAATCTTCTTTTAAGGCAATAAAATTTATTTTTACATAACAGGAAAGTGATTGGAGTTGTTGGGAAAAGTTATAAGTATATGTTCACTGACAAGGAGTTGACTAGTTTTCATGGAGTGTTTTTTATCTGGCTTGAGGAAGTGAATGCGAAAGAAGAAAGAATAGAAAGAGAAAGACCTCCTGTTGGATATTGGATTGTATGAATTGATTGAGAAC
This sequence comes from Olea europaea var. sylvestris, assembly GCF_002742605.1. Classification (NCBI taxonomy): domain Eukaryota; kingdom Viridiplantae; phylum Streptophyta; class Magnoliopsida; order Lamiales; family Oleaceae; genus Olea; species Olea europaea. The sequence goes on from NW_019263504.1 coordinate 12,930, forward strand.
TAACAAGACCAAGGAAGATCTAGAAGTACGTGTGAAGAAAAGAGAATGCATAGGGTTTAAATATGGCTGCACTACTACCAGGTCGATGCACTTGGAAACCTAGATTTTTAGTTGATGGAAAATTGGAGATTGATAGTAAATGCTTCCAATATATTTACAAAGGCTCTCTCTAAATTTCGGTTGATTATGCATGCATCAAACGTGCAAATTATTATAATACTAGTTAGTCAGGTTTCATAGTTTTACAACTCCCGTTTTTCTGCCCTGATAATTTGTACAAAGCTTAGGACTATTTTTTGTAGATTCACAAATCACAATTAATTACAAATATACGAGATGAAATTTTTAATTAATGAAGTTAATATCATATAATAATTTGTTTTACATAAACATAGAATTCTTTTTACTATTGTGGGTAATGTGCATTGGACGTATTTATGATTACACAAATCACTGAATTATATTTATCTAGTATGTGACTTGTTTCTTTACTAGTTTGAGATATTTTCTCATAACCTGACAATTCCATCTTAGACTACGACATCATTTTGGCAGTGAGCCTATCCTAATTGATGCTACAAAAGTCATCACACATTACAATTGGAAGAGTCAAGTATGTGTCACTAATAGTGATAGGAATGACCTTTCAAAGACTTGTTAGCTAAACATACCTTTCAAAGACCTTTTGTAACGCCTCGATGGTTACTCAAATTATTCATTTAGCCATTATAAAAGTTGATTGATGCATTGTAATACAAAAAAAATTGAAGAACATCGTGGAATAGAATAAGCTACTTTGTCTCATAATATGTTAAATAAATTCAATCCACTAATTAAATATAAAACCATCGGTTTTGAAAATAAAATTGTGATTCTAAAATATTTTTAAATTAAATTCTAAATATAAAAAGAAAATAAAATTATTGATCCTGTAACACGGACTCTATCAGCAGTCTCAACCTCCAACTTCAATCAATCAAGAATCTAAAAAAGTATTTTAAATATGGAATGTGCACACAAATATACTATATATAGATTTAATGTTAGTTTTTTCATAATTTAATATAAAAAGCAAGTAAAATACGTACATAACATAATTTTCTAGTGTAATACAAATGTGATTCTGTCATTCCCACTTAGGTTATATCCATTCTCAATCTCTACTTAGTATATTTAGTTCTATGACTAGTTTCTTTGTAGATCTACATAATAATACACTATAGTATTACCCACAAGATCTTTCTTTAATTTGGATTAAATAATCGTACATAAAATACTCAAATTACAATATTAAAAAGCACTTGGAATTTAAAGAAATCCATACCTATTGCTAAATTTGTTGTCTACTTGAGCTACTTAAGACTGAAAATTCTTGTGAACTGATGTTGAACAACCGGTTCTTTTCTTTTCTTTTCTTTTCTTTCTTTTTTCTCTCTCCATTTTTTTTTGCCTCTATTCGTTCTCTCTCTCTCTCTCTCCCCGATTATGTTCTTATATTTTTTTCTTTCGCTCTTTCTCTCATTTCAGTAAATTGGTGTCTGGCATAGGGTGTTTAAATACTTGTCATTAAGATAATTACCTAATAAGAATTCTAATAGGACCATTAATCAAATTTTTAGATTGGACTTATCCGAAACAATCCTACGATGCATGGAATTCAGATTTAAGAAAGATCATAACTAAAGTAATAGAAAATTCTAGTGGGGTGTATGCAAATTTTTAAGATTTATCTAACCACTTTATATCAAATTATCCGATACTAATTCAATAGATATTCAAATATTAAATTGTAATTTCATTAAAACTCATATTTCCAATTATTAGATTGTTTGCAAGGTCCCTAGAAAATGATAATGTTGTTGAGCTACCCTAAATTACTCAAAACTTGCGTTTATGCCTAATATATCGTATGTATGCTTTCGGTATCACACCTTTGCCATCACACATGAATAAAAGAGACATACAGTCAATAAACTCTGAATTCTAGCATCAATTGTAATTTTTATTTGCTGAATATTTTAATTCTACTGCAATGTCAATGATAATATCATGTGTATGAAAATATATTGAATTTGGAATTCTACATCTCATTTTTGGTATGTATAATCATCATTCATCCACAATTCACTAACTCAAGTAAAGCACATTAATTGATTTTTCACTTACATTCCAGTAGTTAAACAGAATAATTGAAATTCTACCTCCTTTATATATCTAAAATGTCGAGCAGTCAATCCTCATGTTTTGAAATGTATGTCATCAATTGTTGACAACACTAACTCAAACAATTTATATGATTTTATTCTCCTTTCAACGCTCCAACATAGAAAGGGATAAAAGAAATAAACAATTCAACACTAATTCAAACAATGTTTATTAACTTATTTTTCCTTTTAAAATTACAACAACCTAAAATTATAATAAAGAATGCGATTCAGCTCTAATTAAGCAATATGCGTTAACCTTTTTTCCTTTGAACATGATACGGTAAATGAAATAATTTGGACACAAAGCATT